>NW_014577363.1:123375-153655 GCF_000485595.1 Priapulus caudatus
TCAACATCTCGTCATCATATTTCTCACACTCACGGGCTACAACACCTTCACTCACCACCACTCATCACTCTATCTCACTCACTTCACTTCACTTCACTCACTCACTCATCTTCACTCACATCACATCACTCACTCACTCGACTCACGTACACTCACTCATCGCACTCACTACACTCACTCGTCACACACTCAATACACACGGACGTCGACACACCCACACACCAAGCACACACTCACTCATTCACCCTCACTCAGTCACTCACTCAATACTCACTCACTCACTCACTACTCACTCACTCACTCACCATCACTCACTCACCTCACCTCACTCACTTCACCACTCACTCACCACTCACATCACATCACTCGACTCACTCACTCACTCCACAGGTCACTCACTACTCACTCACGCGTTAACACACTAACGTGGCCAGATTGTGTACTGACTGGTATATTCAGCGGGTACCTTACATAAACTATAGTATACAGGCTAGGGCGCTCTCCTAATTATAAACACAGGTCTACTGATAATAATTTATTTTAGAAATCTATGCTGAGATACCCCCTAACCATATTAAATGCATATTCATAACAAAATATAACTCCTCTGGTTAGATATTGCGCATGCGCTAACACACTAACGTGGCCAGATTGTGTACTGACTGGTATATGCAGCGGGGACCTTACATGCAAGATCTTCTTCCTATGTCTTAAGTGAGGTCTACTAATAGAATGTTGTCATATAAATCTATGCTAGGATAGTTCCTCTTTATTTTGAATGCATAATGTTTTCAAAATATTTGTTGTTCTCGGGAGTATAATTGCGCCTGCGCGAGCACTGCGATTTATTCACTACAGGTACGCGAGCTATAGGAAATACTGCAGTGATATAGATTTGCTGGAGAGAGATGAGTGGCGGACTGAGGCAAGGCGGCCAGGGAGATAGACTGAGGCGGTAGAAGAAGAATAGAGGTGAGTGGGGATGAGGGAGTCAAGGGAAAAGCGGGAGAGAGTGGAGTAGGAGTTGTTTTGGCACCTACAGGCTAGGGCGTCCTCTCACTAAATTATAAACACATGGTCTACTGATAATATTTATTTCAGAAATCTTATGCATTGAGATCCCGCCCTAACCACATTAAATGTATATTCATAACAAAATATAAACTGCTTCTGGTTAGATATTGGCGCATGCACTAACCACACTAAGTGGCGCAGATTGTGTACTGAACTGGTAATTCAGCGGGTACCGTTACATAAACTATGTAAAGAACTAAGACGCTCTAATTATTATATAACACGTCTACTGATAATAAATTTATTTAGAAAATCTATGCTGAGCACCCTAACCTATTAGACAGTTGCATATTTCATAATAAAATATAATCATCTGTTAGTTGTAGTGCGCATGCGTACACACAGCTAAGTGGCAGATTGTGTCTGATGGTATATGGCACGACCTACAATGCCAAGATGCTTCTTCCATGTCTAAGTGGCGGATCCTACTGACCCCGGAATCGCCCTTCGTAATATACTCTATGGAAGGCCTAGTTCTCTCCTTCATTTTTGAATGCATCCAATTCCTTGCAAAAATATTGTGTCTCTGCGGAGATATATGCGCATGCGCGAGACGACGCATGCATGCAGTACGGACATAAGAAAACTGGAATTATATAGATTGTTGAGGGTTGAGGTGGGGCAGACCTTGAGGCAAGGCGGCAAGGAACATAGTGAAGGGCGGTAGTAAGAAGAAATAAGACTGTTTAAGGATGAGAGGTCAAGGAAAGACGAGGAGCAAGTGAGTAGGAGTTTTGCCACTACAGTCTAGGGCGCTCTCTATTATAAACAAGATATACTGATTAGATTTTCTTACAGAATTATGCGAGATACCCCTTAACGACATAATGCATATTCCATAGCAAAATAATAACTTCTGAGCAGATATTGCGCATCGCGCTAACACTTAAGTGGCTAGAATTGTGGTACTGACTTGGTATATTAGCGGCGTCTAGCTAACTATAGTATTGCAGGTTAGGCACTCTCCTAATCATAAAAGAGGGCTACTGGATAATATTTTTATTTAAATCTATGTCTGAGATAGCCCCTAACACACATTTATGCATATTATGAGCAAGAATACTTCTCCTGGTCAGATTATTGCGCATGCCTACCACACTACTGGCCAGATATGTGGTAGTGCTGGTATAGCAGCGGGAGTTACATTGGAGATTTCTTCGCTCATGTCTTAAGTTGAGGTCTATGATGGAATTTTGTCATATAAATCTATGATAGGATAAGTCTTCTTTCTTTGAATGGCATAATTTGTGCATAATATTATTTTTCTCGAGGATATTGCGCATGAGCGAAGAAGATTCATGCATGCAGTAGGACTAAGAAAGCTGCATGATTAGATTTGTTTTAGGGACGGTGGGTGCAGATGAGTGGCAAGGCCGGGAGCATAGGCTGAGAAGCGGCAGAAGAAAATAAGGCTGAGTAGGATGAGTGAAGTAAAGGGAAAGGACGGGAGGATTGGAGTAGGAGATATTGCCCTACAGGGCTTAGGCGCTTCCTAATTATAAACAAGGTCTATGATTATATACTTATTTTAGAAAGCTATGCTGCGAACCTCCTTAACACATTTAAATGCAGTGTTCATCGGCAAAACAGCAATCTTCTGGTCGATTATTCGCATGCGCTAAATACTAACGGTGCAGATTGTGGTACTGACCGTGGTAACTTACGGTACTTACTATACTATAGTAGTGAGAAGGCTAAGGGCTCTCCTATTATAAACACAGGTCATACTGATGAATATTTTATTATAAATCTATGCTGAGATCGCTAAGCATATTAAAGTGCATATTCATTAGCAAATATCTGATGCTGGTTAGATATTCGCATGCAAACCACTCCGTGGCAGATTGTTGTTTGATTGGTTATGCAGCGCGGGACCTTACATGCAAGATCTTTTCCATGTCTAATTGAGGTCTAGCTGACTGAAATGTTGTCATATAAATCTATGATAGGAAGTTGTTCTTATGTTTGAATGCATAATTTTTGGCAATAATATTATTTTTCTGCGGAAGGAAATTGCGCATTGCGCGAGAGCCGTTTATGCACGCATGTATCGGACTAGAAACTGCATGATATGATTGTTGAGAGAGAGGTGGGTGGCAGACTGAGGCAAGCGCGGCAGGGAGGAATAGCTTGAGCAGCGGCGAAGAAGAATAAAGGTGATGAGGGATGAGGGAGTCAAGGGAAGACGGAGGAGTGATAGGAGTATTGCCCTACAGGCCTGAGGCACTCTCGGCTAATTATAAACACAGTCTACTGATATTAATTATATTTTAGAAAACCTCTATGCTGAGATCCCCTAACCACATTAAATGCATATTCATGTAACAAATATAATACTCTGGTTCGATAATTGCGCATTGGCGTAACACACTGAAACGCGTGGCCAGATTGTGTTACTGAGTGGTATATTTACGCGTATCTTACATAAAGCTATAGTATATCAGGTTTAGGGGCTGCTGCTTTATCAACACCAGTCTTACTGATATATTTATATTCAGAAATTATGGCTGAGATAACCCCCTAACCACATTAAATGCTATTCATAAGCAAAAATAACTCTCTCTGTTGTATATTGCGCATAGCACTAACAACTAACGTGGCCAGATTGTGTATTGACTGGTATAATGGAGGGGAGCACGTTAACATGCAAGATCTTCTTCCTATGTCTACTGATTAGAATGTTGTCTTATAGCAAATCTATGCTAGGATAGTTCTCTTCATTTGATGCATAATTTTTGCAAAATATCAGTTTTCCCGGAGATAATTGCGCAAGCATGACTCATTCCTCACTCACATCAGGTGCACTCACTCACTCACTCACTCACCACCTACATCAACTCACATCACTCACATCACTATCATGTCACTCACTAGTCATCCATCACTCACTCCTCAACTCACTAACGAGATCTTTCTCGTCGTTCCTCGCTCGAGCGCTTACGACCAAGGTAGTTTTCTCACTGTCCTTTGTTACGCGATCCACGCATCGCACGTGTAGTAAGCGGGCAGGCATAACCTCTCGCGCAGCCGATTCGGCGCGGCCACAGGTGTGCTGGCGGCGCGGCGGTGGGGATGCATCCTGCACGAGCGGCCAGGATGGTCTCTGGGTCGCCCCGTGCGCCGTACGACGCCAGCACCTCCGCGGCACGCCCTGCACGGCTCTCCGCGCGCGAGTGAAGCGTGGTCACGCATCCTCTGCCGAACGTAATGCAGTCTCGCTCGGGTGGCCGACGTCCGGCCACGACGCATGCGGAGATATGCGTGACCGGCTGTAACTCGCCGAGACATCCGTCGGCAGCATGCCAACATCACCACGTCGCACAGCGTCAGCTGCATGCTTCGGTGAATGCATCGCGGCGCGTCACACAATAAATATATCTCTTGAGATGTATCGTGGCTGATGGTTTGCGTCACGCCGCGGCGTTTAGTTTTCATCGATGCGACGTCATGTTAGTAAATGCGCTTTATCGTGGGTCGCTCATTGTCGATACTGGCCTGAGGCAGGGGGTTGGTGGCTCCTCGCGATGCATACTGAGGCTGGAACTGGCTTAGACTGCGAATCATGTAGCTGAGCATATATGTGGTTTACTAGTAAGGTTGATATGCGTACTGACTAGTTGATCTGGGGAGCGTCAGTTCTGCTGCTTAGGGAATATCAGGAGTGTAGAAACAGAAATTCGCGATTGATATGCACAGCCTTGGGGTGAGCAATGTTTTTAGAGATAGATTATCATCGAGAAGGTCCCATGCCGTGTGCGGCGTGCGCGTGCGGTTGAATTGTGGTATGTGTGTGTGTGTTTGTTGTGTGGTTGTATGCGATTAGTGTGTGTGTGTGTCGTGCGTGCGTGCGTGTGTGTTGTGTCTAGCCTGTGTGTGTGTGTCGTGCGTGCGTTGTGTGTGTGGGTGTGCGCGTGTTGTATGTTGTATGTGTGCGTGGTGTTAATGTTGTGCCGTGCATGCGTGTATGCTGTGTATGTGTTGGCGGTGCAGTGTATCGTCGTGCGCGCGTGCGTGTGTGTGGCTGGTGTGTGTGTGTGTGCTGTGTGTGATGTGTGTGGTGCGCGTGTGTGTGTGTGTGTATGTGGGTTGTGTTTATGTGTGTGTGTGAGTGTGTGTGTTGTGTGTGTGTGTGTGTGTAATGTGGTGTATGTGTGTGCGTGCGTGTATGTGTGCGTGCGCGCGTGTGAAGCGATCTCTACATTACTCACGAACAACAGATTATGTTTTCATGCTCATGTAGATTCCGTTAATTTATACCTATTTCAAATTGGTCACACATCGGTATCATCTATGCCTGTGTCAATGACACGTATTGTACTGCAAATGTCCTTCACAAGCGAAACGGCAAAATATAATGATTAATAATAATATCTAAATATAATCAATTGTTGACATCTATCATGAAATCTCGGAGCGTTTGCAGGCAAGCGACATCGCTGCAAAGTTGACAACGATCTGCGAACGTTATAGCGTGATTAGATCAATATCGACAGCCAAGTCACGCGAAGTAGCCGTTCAATAGACAACTATTTTCGACACTAGCGTAGTTCGTCTATAAAGACATGGGCGTAAATCGCGCCATGAACATCTCTCGAGTATATAATGAGTGCCGATGTGTTTCAACCCGCAACGCTTGGTGTAAATAATTTTTTTCTTTTCTTGTTTGTCGCCGACGGTCATAAACCGGTAATATGCTACCCTGGATAAACCCGGACGAACAGATTTACGGATTCACCCGCGTTGCCGGCAGCTTGGATTAATCTGAACCGTCTCTTCGAAGCAGGGTAGGACGAGTTCGTCTCTATATCCTACTGTGTTTATTCGCGCAGTGAGGCGAGGCAAGAGGCTGAATGTAAACCATCCTATGAATGAAATAAGTTCATTGGATTTCGTTGAAACTATTAATTATATTTATGCTTGTGTTAAAGCCGAGAAATTATAATCTATGGTTTTGCTGTATTATATACTCATCTCATATACATATATATATATATATATATATAGTAATATATATTATATAGTATATTATATATATACCACACATATATATATATATATATGATACACACACACTATTATATAATATATAATATATACACACACATATATATATATATATATATATATATATGATATATATAGTATATATATACTAATGTGTGTTGATGTGTATATATATATGTGTATTCACACACACACACATATTATATATATATATAAATTGTAATATATATATATATATATATATATATATATATATATACTTATCATAAACCTTTACCGGATCGGTGCTGTGGATATAGCATAACCCAGGAAATACAGCGGGCGGGCTGGATGGGTTATCACAAACGCTTAACCATCTAATGTAGCGCACGAATGTGTCCTGTCGGTAACATTCACACGTATACTCACTCTTACATCGCGCAACATAACGCACCTCCTCCCATCCTACTCGCATCGCTCATCTCGAAACGCGCGAACACTGAATGAAGGATCATCCCTTTATTCGCGAGTACAATCCACCTATAACCCCATCGAGCCCTCGCACCGGCCGTACGAGCGACAAACATAGCGGTCAACAATGCCCGCTGTTGTCGGCTGCCCGCGTTTCGCACACGTGCGGACATTGCGACCGACAAATACGATGATTGCGCGTTGAAGCAGACGCCTGGCACGCACAAGGGAGGGCTGTGTGCGGGAGAGAGGCGGAAGAGTGAACAGGCTGGTATGAGGGGGTACTGTGATAATGATGGGCTGGTAATTGCTGCACGTGTGGTGCGGATGATACGAGTCTGCATCTATTCTGTCCCGATTAGGCGCGCGCTGGGGCCCGGAGAAGACGCCGTTAGCTTCACATCGGGAGACCTGTTATTTTGGTCGGTGACCATCGGGAGGAAAGAGTGGGAACGATTAAGGGAGGGAGGTTAACGTACAGAGAATAAAAGAGAGCGAGCGAGAGAAACAGAGAGAGAGAGAGAGAGAAAGAAAGGGAGCGCGAAAGAAAGAGAGAGAGAGAGAGAGAGAGAGAGAGAGAAAACGTAAGAAATAGATAGAGAGAGGGAGAGAGAAAGAGAGAGAGAGAGAGAGAGAGAGAGAGAGAGAGAGAGAGAGAGAGAGAGAGAGAGAGCGAGAGAAAAAACCCCGAAAGAAATAGATAGAGAGAGGGAGAGAGAAAGAGCGAGAGAAAGAAAGAGAGAGAAAAAGACACACACAGAGAGAGAGGGAGAGAGAAAGAGAGAGAGAAAGAAAGAGAGAGAAAAAGACACACAGAGAGAGAAAAACAGAGAGAGAGAGAGAGAGAGAGAGAGAGAGAGAGAGAGAGAGAGAAAGAGAGAGGGAAGGGGACAGAGACAGGGTAGATAGAGAAGAAAAATATAGCGGGAAGAGATGCGGTAAAAAGGGAGGGATATAGGTTTAGAGAGGAGAGAGTAAAAAGTGAGATGAGAATTAGGCGATGTGAGTGGAATGTTAATGCAAACAGAGAACGCGAAAAGAGAGAGCGAAATTGAGAGAGAGAGAGAGAGAGAGAGAGAGAGAGAGAGAGAGAGAGAGAGAGAGGAGGAGGAGGAGTGCGAGGAAACGAGAGAGAGAAGAGAAGCAAATGAAGAGAAAAAAAAGCACGAGCAATATTGAGATAAAAAAGCAAGATGTATTTTCACAAACTAGACTAGATTACATCATTAACATATTATTCAAAACATAATCAAGATTATCATCCATCGTGTCGCCATGTCTTACATCGCAGCAGGTCGCATCGCGGAAGGCAGCATCGCTCTGCCGGAAGAACAGACTACGGGATAATAAAGCAAGTCTCTGTTGTGCTGCGCGTCGGCAGATTAGCGAGAGCAGCAGCGGCAGCAGCAGCAGGTAGTAATGCGAACAGGTGCCGTCGCTCTCCTGCGTCAAACGGACGCGTTCTCTCGTACCTGCTCAACGAAAGTCCGTCATCCGCGCGTCTACCGGCGATAGCTCCAGTAGGGGAGTCTTATAGCGATCACGGCCGACACGCGTCGTGCGCGGGGGACATCTTAACGCCTGCACGCGTAATAACAGCAGCTCACTTGTTCCGTGGAGCGTGAGCGTCTTTATCTAACGTCGCTCGACTCGTTGCGACGGATTGCATGAGAGTGCAGCTCGAGGGACCATCGCAACGCGGCGAACATTTCGTATATATTGAGAATGACGGGAAGAGGTAGTGATGCCGCGCCATCGCTGCCGCTGCTGCTGCTGCTGCTGCTGGTAAGTGCGCTGTCAAATATGCTAATGTCGCCTAGTATTTACATTTTTGATTATTCGTAGAGAGCGAGTTTAATTGAGTAGGTATCGACGTCGATTGAATCTCGAGGAGAATAATTCATCAGCCGTCAATCACTCGCACCGGTTTTGGCGGTCCCGCGTTTTTTCCCCGCCCGCTTCTTCTTTACAGGATTCCCCCGCTAGCGGGTAATAAGTGCGAGTCAATCGCACCGGATTCCGTGCTATTAGCGCACCCGGCAGATAGATGCGATATGATATGACTACTAGGCACTTAGGATATGACTACTAGGCACTTAGGATATGACTACTAGGCACTTAGGATATGACTACTAGGCACTTAAAAAAAACCACCTAACCCTAACCCTAACCCTAACCCTAATCCTAATCCTAACCCTAACCCTAATCCTAACTTTAACCCTAACCCTAACCCTAAAAAAAAAAAAAATTTAATTAAATTAAAGTGCCTAGTAGTCATATCATATCGCATCTTTCTGCCAACACCGCTATTAGCACTATGCTAATGTCGTGCTCGTGCTGCATCGTGTCGACGCGTGCGGCCGGGAGAATTCAGCGTAATCGAGATATAATCGCGCTTTAATTCGAGCCTTGCGCGGTTGTGTGGTCTATATGCAGCGACTGCACGCGCGCTTTAATTCTATAGATCTACGCGATAGATTAAAATAAACAGCGATCATTACCATAATTTATCTCTATTCATATATATATATATATTTATATATATATATATATATATAATATAATTATAATAATTATATATAGAGAGAGAGAGAGAGAAGAAGAGAACCGAGAGAGAGAGGGACAATAAGAAGACAGAGGACAACGAGAAGAGGAGAGGGAGGAGATACAGAGAGAGAACGAGAGAGAGGGGGAGCGAAAGGGGGAGTGGTGCGAAAAAGATAAAGAGATTAACAAATGGCTTTTATTTAAAGATCTGATATTTATATCTATATTATATCCATCAAAGAGAGTGCTGAAACAATAATCCAAGCATATAAACCATCCAATGGGCCGGATTTAACCGATCATACTACTAAGCCTTTCCTCCCGCTAAATTTCTTTCCGGGTAACATATATAATTATGATCTAACATAGATTCTCAGCTATAGCACTCGACAGCATTGATACCTGGTGCCCTCTTCGGTAACATTGGGTTAACATTTCTATATTATGTACTCTGCGGTAACATTGGGTTAACATTTCTATATTATGTACTCTGCGGTAACATTGGGTTAACATTTCTATATTATGTACTCTGCGGTAACATTGGGTTAACATTTCTATATTATGTACTCTGCGGTAACATGTGGGTAACATTCTAATCTTGTATACTTCCGGTAACATGGGTTAAACATTTACTATATTTATTACTAACTCGTAAATCATTGGGTTAACATTTCTATATTATGTACTCTGCGGTAACATTGGGTCAACATTGCTGTATCGTGACCTTTGCGGGAACATTGGGTCAATATTAATATAACGTAATTTTGTAACGTGTGAACAACATTGGACGCCATTGAACTCGTTCAGCGAAGCCAGATCAATCCTCTACTTCCTTGTGTGTATCACGTGGGTTCAGTCAGTTATATGTGTCTATGTTTGATGCCATGCTATTTTGCGATCTGACCGCATTACCGATATTAACTAGGTTTCCCATTTCCCAACCTACTCTATAACAGTGAACTCTTTTGATAAAGTCACAGTGAATAAGGCAGCACTTGAAGTTGTTATTGACGATTTCACTGGTGCCTTGTCTCGTGTGGGAATTTCTCACAAGGTTATTAGGTTCCGAGGTAACGAATCCTGACATGGCGGCTATGTTACACATCTGAGGTTTTATGGAGGAACTGAATCTGCCGAGCTGTGCCAAGTGACTATTAAACTACACAGTATCAATTGGTAAACATTGATACCTGGTGAACTATGCACTGACTATTTGTACACGTTGATACCTGGCATGTATTCAATGCCGTATAACTACTATGCCAGAGCATTTTGTCTACAATATTATCATAATAGATTTATAAATGAGTCGAGTTTGCTCTTGTCCGCATGGGTGTAATAGAAAATCAAATAGCAAATGTGTTGATTTTGTAATTATCAACTATCCATAACTTTTGTTAATGATGCAATTAGATTGGTACAATTTGGAGTTTTCCTGCGCTATATGATATCATGAAAGCTCATAATAATGACATTAACAGGGAATGACAGTTTTCGCAAATATGAAATCTAAACGCGATAATTTCAATACATATAGAATAATTAGGCATTAAACTAACTCCGTTTTTTCATAATAAACGGAGACATGTTAGGCTGGCGTCCTACAACCACGTGACGATCACCGAAAAATCCAATTTAATACGGTAGACCTATAGTATAGACCGGTAGACGGTACCGGACCGGTATAGTATAGACCGGTAGACGGTACCGGACCGGTATAGTATAGACCGGTAGACGTATAGATACT
Source organism: Priapulus caudatus (assembly GCF_000485595.1). Taxonomy (NCBI): domain Eukaryota; kingdom Metazoa; phylum Priapulida; class Priapulimorpha; order Priapulimorphida; family Priapulidae; genus Priapulus; species Priapulus caudatus. The sequence continues at coordinate 134,198 of NW_014577363.1, forward strand.
GCTGATGTCAAACACTGACGTATATGTAGTGATAGGTGACAGCTAGCGTCAAGGCCCCTAACAGAACACGCTGCAAAATAGCACAAAATAACCGCTAATATGAACTTGCCCTAGTTTCACAAATTAGACAACAATCATCCACTCTATCCAAGACACCGTGTACACTCGGAGATGGCTCGATCTAAACCTTCTCACCTACATAATCCCAGAATCAACACAGTGTATAAGCGAGTTGGTGATGACGGCGGAGTTGCAAATATCGCAGCAATCTTTAGGTAAACTAATCAAAGGCGATCAGCCGTGAGGGACTACGGACTATAAGTAGATGCATCCATCCCGGTGCCATAGCCCACTGTCCATCCCGCGCGTGGAGCAACACAATGACGACATTTATCACCGCTCCATTAGCGTGTGTTTCCGCATGCCACTCATGCGCGTAGTTTTTTCTAATGCGCGTGTTTTTCCATACCTATCGTTCGGCGAATGTGCCGTTAGTGTGGTAATGGCAAATATCAGCGGGTGTTATTCTTGTACTAATATTCTGTTGCTTGTTGCTTTGCGCTCCTAATGAACTGGCTAGTACGCGCGCGCGAGTCTAGTTTTTCCGGTTATTTCTCGCGTGGACGCGCTCCCGTCCTTACCGATGATTACCCCATCTACTGGGAATAATTTGAGACATTTACCGGTGAACCGCATGTGTTTGTAAAGAGGGTTCAGGCCGCGTGTAAATGCCGTTGAATATTCATCGTGTATATAATAATCTTGGAATGTTGTGATTCTTACAGACGGCGATCGTCTGCAGAGCGCAACACACGAACAAAGGATTCGACCTGGCGCAGTATGGCAACGATGATAGCTACGACAACTTCGACTCGCCACCCCGCTTTAGCAGCTATGGTCGCCATGGCAACGGCGGAGACCTCAACGACAGACCGACAGGCGCCGGATACGCAATCTACGACGGACAGAGAGACTCTCAGTTCCCGCGTGGCGGCGCTGACACCGGCGCGAGCTTTCAGTTCCCGTCGGGCCAGCCACAATCCGGATACGGACCGGCCAGCGGTCAGTCTGCTTACGGCCGTCAGTCTACCTACGGCGGTCAGTCTACGTATGGCGGTCAGCCTGGGTACGGCGGTGACCACAGAAAGAGTACAAACAATCGATACCCTGGCCCGCAGTCGCAGCAGCAGCAGTACAGCCCCGCCCGCCCCAATCCTCGCAGCCAAGGATCCTCCTCCGGCGTGGGAAAACCGTCTACCTTTGGCTCCGTAAAGCTAGTCAAGTCCAGCAAGCTACCGCAGAGTCAGTCGGCGTTCGGAGCGCCCTCCAGCGGAGCGTACGGACCGAACAAGGCAACTGCCGACTACAGGAGTCCGACATCCGGATACGGTGCGGCTCCGTCGGTCAGTACGAATTACGGCGAGTTTACCAGCAGAAACGAGCCGACGTCTCAGCACGTCGCTATTGGCGGCTACGCAGGCCCCCCTAGCGGCTACGGAAGGACGCGGGTGGCGCCGCCTACCGGCTACGAAGCGTCGCAGCAAAACTATGGGAAGACACCGAGATTTACAGAAGCGCCTCAGATTGGCTATGGAGGAGCTGATAACATCTATGAAAGGACTTCGCAGTTAGACGAGACGCCCTCTATCGGTTACGGAGGGTTTGGCAACAGCGACGGTGCTGCCTCTCCGGTACATAAGGCGCCCTCTAGTGGATCAAGAGAATTTGTTAACAGCTATGGTTCTACCTCTTTAGTAGAGCAGACGCCCTCTATCGGCTATGAAAACTTTGGTAGCAGCTACGGTGCTGCCCCTCTGATCCAGAAGACGCCATCTACCGGCTATGAAAGATTTGGTAACAGCTACGGTGCTGCCACCCCAATCTTGAAGACGCCCTCTAACGGTTATGAAGGATTTGGTAACAACTACGGTGCTGCCACCCCGATCCAGAAGACGCCATCTACCGGCTATGAAGAATTCGGTAACAGCTACGGTGCTGCTACCCCGATCCAGAAGACGCCCACTACCGGCTATGAAGGATTTGGTAACAGCTACAGTGCTGCCACCCCGATCCAGAAGACGCCCTCTACCGGCTTTGAAGGATTCGACAGCAGCTACGGTGCTCCCACTCCAAAGCAAGACACACTTTCTCCTACGTTTGGAGAATTTGGAAAGAACTTTAATGCCGCTTCGTTTGTACATGAACTGCCTTCTACTGGATTCGGACCATTTAGTAGCAACTATTTATCCTCGTCACCAGCACAAGGGACACCCCATGAAAACTTTGGATTGTTTAGTAATAGCTACGGAGCTACGTCCCCATTACAAGACGCACCTTCCACTAGCTACGGTGCATCCGGTAACAACTATGACGTCATCTCTCAGCCGCAGAGACCTTCTAGCGGGTATCGCGAGAGTCGCATTCACCAACAAGTGGTGCCACCCCTGTCGTCCTACAAACAGCCTAGCGGACGCAGTAGCTATGTGCAGATTCCAGTGAGTAATCGGCCGCGAGGGGGCGCCAGTACGCGGAGGGATGACCTTCGTGACCTCTATCGTTACGGTCCTGCCCCGAAATCTGTCCGCGGCGCCGCGCCACAATACAACATCGGGGGATCAGGACCCCGGATAAGCAGCAATGCTGACACGCGTGGCGCCATCTACAACAGGAACGTCGGCTCGCCTGCCTATCGAGATACACACAATCAGAGAGACCAGAGGCAGAGAGATCAGAGACAGAGAGCCAATCAGAGGCAGAGAGACCAGAGACAGAGAGCCAATCAGAGGCAGAACACGAGAAGATTCGAGCCGCCGGAAGCGCGCCCTGGTGTCGGTTACGGCTCAGGATACCCTCTGAACGTGCCAGGCGCTTACAATTCACTCACAAAAGGTCAGTTGGTCGCGGAAGTTGTTCGTACCAGTGTTGTTGAACGCTTAATTATTTATTAATTCTGTTTTTAATTATTAATTGTAATTAATATATTAATTATTTATTTATTCTGTTGAGCGACGCCATCGAATGGCTGGCGTAAGCGTTGTAATAATGAATTATGTGTTGTTAAATCCCATAAGCATGGTAGCACGGCTAGCTATCATATCTCCTAGCTCTCACATTCTGGGCAGTCGAAGGAAACCCCAGAGTTAGTGATAATTATCACCCCAGCCTTCAGTGAAACATTTAATGGCCATTTGGGCCAAAGCGGAAAAAGTGACTCTTCGTTTCTAAGCGTTTTGTCCGGCTAACTGTTGAAGTGTGCGTTACAAATTGCCACTTCTATCTAGACTGCTGTCGAGTCGTTTGATGCATGCGATCTACATGCATCGCAACGACGTCGAACGCGTCTAATATAGAAAAACTCTGTGCGAAACAAAATTTCAGCGAAAGAATTTTTCAAAAGTTTTCAGGTTTTTTGTTTAAATTTTACATTCAGCGGCTTCGAAGGAACAAAATTGTTAAAATCATAAATGTGTTGATACGGCAGTGCAGGTAGAAGCGAATCGGCGGACAGGAATGAATGTACGGCCGCCGGTCGGTTCATGTCCTGTTGCATTTCAACTCGATTGTTTTCATAACCCAAGCATCGCCTTCATTGTAACCTGATCTGTTGTGTGTGCACAAGTAGATATTCCGTCAGTAATTTCGCGGTAGTAGTAGTGGGACGGTAAGTGCGTGTGTAGACATTTAGCGAGGATTGCGTATATAGCGAGGTCACTAACCGGATTACGATAGCGGCGCGCAGAGCGCGTGCAATTTCACATCGCAGCCGTTACAGCACGTTGCGTTATATGAAGCACAGAATACACACATGATGAACTCACACTATATCTCACATATATCTATATATTATATATATCCACATATATCTATGTATCTATATATCTATATATCTATATATCTATATATCTATATATATATTATCAAGAACATATAAAGAAGGTCTTCTTTATATGCTCTTGATATTATATATCTACATATATCTCTATATATATATATATACACATCTATATATCTATATACCTATATATCTACATAATACATCTACATATATCTATATATCTATATAATTATATCTATGGCTCGCGTGACGAGAGTAAGAGCTACGTGTGACAGATTCGTGTGTGGTTGTAATAAGCGTGGGACAACATAAGTAATTGGGGAACCCGTACGCGATGAAGTCGGTCACAACAAGTGGCGGATTAAGCGAGCACAGCACGAGAGAGATAAAATATTTTTCCATATTTACATATCAGCCTTTCCCGCGCGCGCTTTTTCCCGCGCGCGCTGTAGGTAAACTGCATACCTGACAGGTATTAACCTCGTAGTCTCCCCGAGGTACGGCGGTAACAATGTTTACTTGATTACAGGTGGTTACCGTAGGTTCGACGTGCACAGAAAAGGTCTCATCACGCCCCAACAGGCGAGCGTGTACGGTAACGCCATTTCGCACCCTGGCGGCGCTTACAGGCACCCGACCTCCGCCGACAACATTGACTACAACGACAATGGCAACTTCCTACGAGCGTACGGAACCACCGCCGCTGCTAAACTAGAGGGTAATTAGCGAAAATGAATTACTGCGAACGCGTGCCACGTCGCGGTGTTTTGCGAATTTGTTTGAGTAGTTTTTGCAAGTGACAAACACTCTTCTTAACTTAAGACATAACTTCTTGCACCGAATTGCGGTTCGCTGCTTAACAGCGAACGATGACTATAGTACTCATTAAACGCCGACGAATGTAAATTTCAAGCAGAGCAAAAACTGGATAAAAACACAGTTTATCAAGCAAAAATCCCGCTGTCTAGCAAATAAAGCGACATCTTACTTAACAAGTAAATCCGACAACACACCAACCCAACCGCCTCGCCTGTTAACACTCTATCCTTATTCTCCATTATCATCGACTCTGCTATCCTCTAACTATATTATCCTATAACTCACTCTATCCTCTATACTTATACTTTCCTACCACAGAACTAGAGGTTAAGTGCGACCTGGGCCGACGTACGATGATCATTCACATGAAGTTCAGTGACGGCTTCGTTGGCAGCGTGTACACGCACGGCTACAGCAGCGTGCAGCCGTGTGCTGCCAGCTTCACCGACGTCAAAGAAGCTGACTTCCGCATCCCGCTCGACGCCTGCGGCACTCACAGGGCTGTGATGGTAAGATGCACGCACGCACGCACGCACGCAACGCACACACAACACGGCGACACCCGCACGTACAGTACGCACGCACGCACGCGACGCACACAGACTGCGCACCCGAGCGGGGCCACCACGCACACGTACGCACGCAGCACACGGCCACCCACAAGCACAGCTGTACGCACGCACATGTACGCACCGTTGCATGCACACACACCGTCGCCGCACGGCAACGGCAGCCACGTAACGCTACGTTCATGGCACACCGCACGCACGCCACGACGTACGCACGTTCTGCACAGCACGGCACGCACGCAACACGTACGCACGCACCGCACGGCAGCCATGTACGCAGCGTTCATGCACACAGCGCAACGTGCACGCACACGTACGCACGTTTCATGCACACAGCGCGTCAACGTTCATGCACACAGACGCAGCACACGCACACGTACGCAGCGCCACCTCGCCAGCGCACACGTAACGCAGCCGTTCATGCACACACGCACGCACGCACACGTAAACGCCGCACATGGCGACGCCACACGTACGCAGCGTTCATGCACACACGCACGCACGCACACGTACGCACGTTCATGCCACACACCCCCGACGCACGCCACATGTTACGCACGTTCATGCATCGAGCGACGCCAGCGCACGCACACGTACGCACGTTCTATGCACACACAGCAGCCGCACGCACACGTACGCACGCAACGCCGCACATGGTACGCGAACGTTCATGCCACTACGCACGCGACGCAGCCGTACGGCACGTTCATGCAGCACACGCCAACGTTCATGCACACGACGCACACACCGCACCGACGTACGCACGCACGGCCACGCACACGTGAGCGGCACGTTCATGCACACCGACTGCTGCCCCAACGGCACGCACACGTACAGCACGCCACGGCAACGCACACGTACGAACGATTCATGCACACACCGCACGCCGCACAACGTAGCGCACGTTGCATGCACACACGCCACGGCCAACACGTAACCGGCACGTTCATCACACCGAGCCACGCAGCGCACGCAGCGACGTACGCACGTTCATGCCACACGCACGCACGACGTACGCACGTTCATGCAGCACAGCGCACGCACGAACGTCGCCACGTTCATAGCAACAACGCACGGCACGCACACGTACGCACGTTCATGCAGCACAGAAACCCGCCGTGCGCCGCGTTCGACCGTGCGCACGCCGTTGGCACGCAGCGCAGCACAGCGCGCAGCCCACGCACACGTACGCAGCGCACTATGTACGCACGTTCATCGGGCACACACGCACGCACGCCACACTCGTACGGCACGTTCATGCACCCAACGCACAGCACCACGCACGTACGGGCAACGCACGCAGGCGCACATGTACGCAACGTTCATGCACACAACGCACACACGGACCGCCGCACGCAACGCACGACGTACGCCACGTTCATGCGACACACGTACGCAGCGCACAGCCGTACGCACGTTCATGCATCACCAGCGTAACGCACGCACGCACGCACGGACCGTACGCACGTTCATGCACACACGCACGCACAGTGCGCGTCCGGCACCAACCGTACGCACGTTCATGCACACACGCACGCACGCAGCAACGTACGCACGTACGGCAGAAACTCACGGATACGTACTCACTGCATCTCCGTGTACATCGCGGTACTAGGTAGGCAAAATGGGTCGGCACGCACGCACGAGCAGCGCACGCACGTGGCAACACGCACGCCCGCACAGCACGCAACGCACAGATGCGACAACACCGCTCTGCGAAGCGTCTACCCTGGAAGTACTATGCCGGTGCATCAGGGCCCAGTTACTCGCGCTTCACATCAAATTCAAAAGCAAACTCATATCTACGACTCTGCTGGTGAATTAAATTACCGTATTTAGCATATAAGCGATCGATGAAAAGCCGAAGAAATTGTATTTCTACTAGCAGAAGATAAATAGGCATAGAGTACACGTGTAACCGACGCTGAATTATTATCCAAACGTAACCAACATAAAGATTCGACTGTACGCAAAGCTGTTTTAGAAAGGCATGGTGATCTATATCTGTAGATCTTAAATGTTACTTTTGCGCATTAAAACCCGGTTTTCCCCGGGCTTGCGGGCAACGCCCGCGTACAGCGCGAACATCGCGTCTTGATTTTAAATAAGAAGAAGTTCATGCTATGTATAGTTGATTCTTCGCCAGGGCAGATTAGCAATTACGACTTTAAACATCCGCAGTGTTTCTATGGGGCGGGCGCGATCTAACGCATGTAGGCTGTCCTTACAAGAACTTCCAGAAATAGCGTTTACTTTCGTCTGATGTTAAGTGAAAAGTACAAAGCCGAGGTAGAAAGTCAGTCTTAGGCGGTCTGGGTAAAAGATTAGTCTTTGGGTAACTTAGGTTAGGTAGGGGTTCCGTAATTGTAGGTGAAGAGGAAGAGGAGCCGATGGGAAAGGTGTGTTTTGAGAGAGGGAAGTGTGCATGCGCTTCGCATCGCAATCACACACTTCGCTGAAGCGCAACTAGCACACGAGGGCATCACTGCGTCAGAATGTTGTGTCATTGCTTGGCTGAGTCTGGTCGGTGTTGGAGAATATTGTAGGTCGGCGGCGAAGATGGTAGTGCTTGCGTAGAGGCAGGCCGAACCACACTCTATGAGAGACGCAAAGCTAATTTTGTGGTTAGGGTAAGGTTTAAAGGACAGGAAGTAAAACGGAAATAAAAAGGGGAAGAGAGAGAGAGAAGGAGTACTGAGAGAGATTATATATATATAATATATATATATATATACTATATACACATCATAATAAATTAATGAAAAATTTTACCATTTAAAACCATTATTAAATTATTGTAACCATCTCTTTTGTCTGATATAATTCAGAATTATTTTCTCGCAGCCACGCCTGACGCATACGACAGCGACACGCTGACAAGTATAACCAAACAAAGATTGTTATCAATGGCTGGCAATAGGTTCGGCATAACTACACGCGTACACTAGCCGTGCCTACACCGTATCCTAGCACCGCCAAAACGTCCAATGCCGCGAACCTTGCCCGACACCACTCACAGCAGGTGAGACAATCGAGAGCGATGCGTCTAATTCATTGTGAGCGCAAGTAGCAGTGCTCATTAAAGAGGACAGCGGAACCTCCCGTCGCCGCGCACTGCGCACGCAACGCACGCAGGACGCCACACCAGCAGCACGGACCCGTGTCTAAATGAGGGTCTTGGACGACCAAATTTTTTTTCCCCACTTGAGTTCCGAACCATAGCCAATCAGCGCACTCCATTCAGCTTTCGACTTCCTCGAAGCAACAATGTAAAATGTATAGCCACCTATCCCTAAACGCCTAACCCTTAACCTAACCCTAACCAGTAACCCGAACCCGAACCTAACACTAACTATAATCCAGACTATATATATAAGCACTCATTTATGTAGGCAAAACAACTTATCTATGTGGTCCGGAACTGCAATGGGAAAAAAATTGTCGCAGGCCTGGACCTCGTTAGAAAACGTTTGATTTAAATATTTATTATCTAATGTTTAAAATTTCGGCCACGTTTGCCACCAACACCTTATACGCAAAAAATGGATCACATTTCAAGGCTTTAAAGTTTGTTTCGTAACTAGTTATGATACTGCTCATACGGAGCCCTGCTTATAGTCAGTATTAGTTACTGATTTAAGGAATAACGCACGCGACAGCCAGCGCGCGCGCGCGCGCAACACACCTACACACAGCACACACACGCGCAGCCACGACAGACACAACACCACACACACACACCACAACACACACACATAACAGCACACAGCACTACACCATCACACACACACACAGCACACGACACACACACACACACATACACACAACACCAACACATCACCACACACAGCACACATCCACGAGCAGCACCACACACAACACATCAGCACACCAGACGTGCGCCACGCAGCTCAAAATGGCACGCAGCATGCTACGCATGCCGACCTCCAACTCCTGCAAAGCATGCTCCACAGCACGCTGCGACCAATTACGCGGCGTGCATAGTTTCATTCGCACGGCACGAATACATATAAACTGCCCAATAGGCATGTTTTTGACAGCGTGCACACAATAAGGGCAATGACACACGCGCTATTCGCAATTCACATAGGCAGGTCTTCACGGCCAGCAAACAAAACCCGTCATCTCTGCGCAGCGCCACCCAAACCGCATTAGATACAGCCGCACCGTCTACTCTGCAGCGTGTAGAAAGGCAAGGACGCGCAGACAGTAGCTCCCTCTGGTGAGCTAGAAGTGGACAGCCAGCTTACCCTTGTCATTAGCTATGACAACGACGGGTGAGTTGTTAAAGTCGTTGGCACAACGTTGCTTCGAAGTAACAGTAGGTTACTGCGAGTCCATTTCCTGGTAATTACCAAAAAACCTATACGTAAACCTGAAACTACATATATATCTGAAAAGTACATACGCGCAGGCCTACACACACACACACACACACACACACACACACACACACACACACACACACAACACAGCACACACACACACATACATACACACACACACACACACACACACACATGTACACACACAAACACCACACACACACACACAGCACACACACACACCACCCACCACAACACACACACATGTACACACACACACACACACACAGCACACATTCGACCACACACACACACACACACACACACACACACCACACACACACACATACAACACACACACACACACACACACACACACACACACACATGTACACACACACGCACACACACACACACAGCACACACACAACACAGCACACACACACAACAAGCACATACCCCCACCCCCACCACCATCACAACAACCCCCCACACCACCACCACCACCGCCAACACCACACCACCACCACCACCACACAACACACAAGCACACATCCGTCTTCAACCCTCGATCTGTCACAAGCTCTCTCTATTTCTTCCCACATTTAGACGACTACGTCGTGCAAGTGAGTAACTGCGTGGCGGCACGATGGAGCCTACCAGAGGATGATCTGATCGATGAAGAGCGGGTGAGTGTCAACATAGACTGTCGACATCATTGCAAGAGCCAACGTGTAATTTCCGACCAAAATCTCCAAATTGTTAATCGTCTGTCCGTCCGTTGCATATTTGTCACCGTTCGCTGATTACCAGTCATTTGTTATTCTGTACTCTAACTATAGTTTATAGCCTATTCACACATTAGCGGTAATCACTTAGTGGCTATTAAACGGTGCTATGGACCATTTACAGATTACCATGGATCACCTTAACAGCTAATATGCGATGTATGACCAATTATTGGTGTACCATTAATCACCCCAAATAGCTATACTTGCGGAGCTTACAACATGGCGTGATATCTGCGAATGATTTCTTACTCTATTTCTTGCACAGATGTAGCAGCGCTAGCGCTCGTAGACTAGCCCAGGACGTAACAACACAAGTACTACCTGGTAAGTTGAATGCATACTGATTATTGACATCGATAGAAACAGCCATGTGTCTCAGCACGCGCAGGATGAGGACTAGTAACATTTGATATAACCCCAAATTATATCGCTTTCTGTGTTGTGTAAAAGATAAGTCAACTTATATCGGCTTATATGTTGTGGGCAAAAGATAAGTCAACTTATATCGCTTATTGTGTTGTGTAAAAGATAAGTAAACTTATATAGCTTATTATGTTTGTAAAAGAATAAGTAAACTTATATCGCTTATTACGTTTGTGTAAAAGATAACTCAACTTATATCGCTTATTGTGTGTGTAAAAGATAAATCAACTTATATCGCTTTCTGTGTTGTGTAGGGATAAGTCAATTAGAGACTCTGAAGGACAAAACAACAGAAAAGATACTCTAACGCGCCTTTCAGGGCTTCCAGTTTCCCGACGCGGCAGAACAGTTTACTTTCAATGTGATGTCAACGTTTGTTACCAGCAATGCTACGTGAGTATGCGTTACGAATTCACTTTTACTATACGCTCATTGACCCAACACCATGCTGTTTCTCGCGTCACCCTACGTCTGTTTTTCTTGCTCTAAAGCCAAATCTCTAATTATTTTCTCATCTTTTTCTCTCATTCGCTCACCTCATTCTACCCCTCTCTCACTCTGTTTCACTCGCAGACGGCACGCACGCACGTACACACAGCACACACACACACACACACACCACACCCCACACACACACAACCCCACACACACACACCACCGCCATCACACAATCGACACACGTGCACTCACTTTCCCTATCTCGCTCTCCCTCACCTGCACTCGATCTCTAATCTCCCCGCGTAGTACTACGTCGTGCGTACACAATTGTCATTGCATTTCACTTGATGTTTTTCCAGGCCCTCTGCTCCCAAGTGCTCGCACCAAACAGCGATTCGCTCGTCGGTAGATTCTGTAGAAGCTGAGGAGATGAAGGCAGAGAATTCTCATCGGCGTGGCTGGAGATAAGGATGCTTCAGAGGATGGCAGGCACGCTCGTAAGAACACGAGTGTCGTATCCCACACGTCTGTTCGGCGACGTTCAAGCCTTCCTGATCGTAGAGCAACAGATCACGCGGGTGAGTGTGTGAGCTTGTAACCACGCTTAGTGGCGGGCTAGATTCATTATTAAGCCGTGGGCCGTGTGTGTGTGCTTGGCGTTGCGTTTTACTTGCGTGTATGTGTACGGCGTGCTTATGTGCCTCTGTGCGCGTGTGTGTGTGCGTGTGCGTGCGCATGTGTGTGTGTGTGTGTGTGTGTGTGTGTGTGTGTGTGTGTGGCGTGTGTGTGTGTGTGTGTGTGTGTGTGTGTGTGTGGTGTGTGTGCGTGTGTGTGCGCGTGTGCGTGCGTGCGTGTGTGTGTGCGTTCTATCGTTCGTGTCTCTGTCAGCGTCCGCGATTTCGCAAGTGTGAATCTAACGAGACAATCACTTGCTCTCTGACACAGGCTCTCACGGCCCACTTCGCAACAGCAGACACAGCGATGCTTGCATCAGTAGATCCACGTTCGTGATCACTTTCGCCGGGCTCGGCTTGCTACTGATCGCATGTGCCATCGTCATCATCTTCAAACTGCTGGAGAGGCACAGGGACTCGGAGTATTTGATTACCTTTCCACCGCAAGAAGCTTACAGCAAATGCTAATGTCATCTTTACTGACTGAAAATGTTTAATTACGGACGAATTACTGTCGTTAAGGGAAGGCGACGTACTTGTATGTGCGTGCACACGCGCGCTTTCATGTACGCTCACGCGCGCGCGCGTGTAAGAACGCGTACCTTCTATATTTGACATACACTAACTCACATCGATTCCTGTATGTAACAGTTAGAATATTGTATAAAGAATACACAGATAAATGTAGGTGTACGCGTCTAACTACACAGCCAACATGCAGTGTAATCAAATGAAACAACCGTTTCCAACAAAATATATAAAAGTATAGATGGGTTGGCTTTGTATACATCAAACCATGGATATTATATTTTTATAAGATAGTTTCCGCTCAAGAAAGCCCGTGCTTTTAACTAATTAATTAATATCTATAGGTATGGTTTATAATTAGGCTTTGCAGCAATACTGTAGCTATACTACCTATCTGTACTCTTTATACTTATACTTAGTATCATTCCCCTGTTTATTTACCTATAGATGCAACTCCTGCAAAACCCTATTGTACCTGTGAACACGTTTAATGAGTATTAATTACCTATGTAATTAGCTATCTGACTTAGGGGACCATTGTTCTAACACGATCATGTCATACCAGTATGACAGAAGAACAGATTACTCTTACAATTGTTTTTTTATTGTTGAGAGATTTTATAATGATGTTTTTTTTTACATTTGTTGTCATATTTTGTTATTAATTTGCTGATTGGTTGATTATTTATGTTGTAATCAGTAAACAGGACTATTTCGTGGCCTCTATTGTTACACACGCATGCACGCATGTGTCTATGGGTGTGCGTGTGCGCGTGTGCGTGTGTGCGTGTGTGCGTGTGTGCGTGTGTGCGTGTGCGTGTGTGTGTGCGTGTGCGTGTGCGTGCGTGCGTGCGTGCGCTGTGAAAACTATAATTTTTGATAATATGCAGAATGTGTTCCTAAGCATACTACTAAAATAACTCGTAATCATTTAGTATGTATAAGACAGAAAGAATCATCAAAGTAAAAAGTTGTATTCCCATACCTTTCCGTGTTTGAGGCTTTTTCTATGGAAGGCTAGCACCATGCGGTACCACCGCAAAAATTGTGTTTTGGAAAAGTTTTACTTATCTACATAATATGCACGCACACGCACGCACACACGCGCGTGTGGAACCTCCCGTCGCGCAGCACTGGCACGCGACGCACGCAGACGCTCACAAGCAGCACGGACGCTGTCTAATGACGTGGTCGACGGACGCAAAATTTTTTTTTCCGCCACTTGAGTTCCGACCAAGCGCAATGCAGCGCGACTCCATTCACTTCGACTTCCCTCGAAGTCAACAATGTAAAATGTATAGCCCCTATCCTAACGCGTACTTAGAGACCCTAACCCTAACCCTAACCAGTAACCCGAACCGAACCGCTAACACTAACTATAAATCAACTATATATATAAGCACTCATTTATGTACAAAACAGCTTATCTATGTGTGGGTCGGAATCTGCATGGAAAAAATTTCGGCAGGCCTGGACGCTCGTTAGAAACTTTTGATTTAAATATTTATTATCTAATGTTTAAAAATTTGCGCCACGTATTGCCACAACACCTTATACGCAAAAGAATGATCAACATTCAAGCTTAGTTTGTGTTCGTAACTAGTTATGATACTGCTCAATACGGAAGGCCCTGCTTAATAGTCAGTATTAGTTACTGGATTTAAGGAATATACGTCACGCACGCCAGCGCGCGCCGAGCGCAACCACGCCGACACACAACATGGACAGCACGCGCGCACAACACACACACACACACACACACACACACACAACACATACAACACACAGCACCAGTACACACACACACAACAAGCACACACACACAACACACACACATACACAACATCACACGCATACACACACCACACACACACACACCACACACAGCACAGCACACACACACACACACACACAACACACAAAGTTACGTGCGCACGCACACACAAACACACATCGTGGCACGCACGCATGCTACGCAGCAGCGCACCGTCCACTCCTGCAAAGCATCCACGCCACGCTCGACCATTACGCGGCGGGCATAGTTCATTCGACAGCACGAATAGCATATAAACTGCCCAATAGGCATGTTTTTGACACGATGCACACAATAAGGCAATTGAACACACGGTAATTCGCATTCACATAGGCAGGTCTTCGCAGGCAACAAACCGCGTCATCATCTGCGCAGCGCCACCCACGCTAGGATACACCGACCGATCTACCTGCACGTGTAGAAAGGCAAAGGACCCAGCACAGTAGCCCCTCTGGTGAGTAAGAAGTGGCACAGCAGCTACCGCTTGTCATTAGGCTATGACAACGTACGGGTGAGTTGGTTAAAGTCTTGCCACAACGTTGCTTCGAAGTACAGTGGTTACATGGCCGAGTGCCATTTCCTGTGAATTACCTATACGTAAACCGAAACTACATAGCAGTATCTGAAAAGTTACATACGCGCGGCCATACACAGACACACACACACGACACCACACACACACGACACAACCCACACACACACAGCACAGCACACACACAAACACCACACATACATCACACACACACCAGCCGGCACACAACAACACACACACACACATCAACACACACACCATGCATCAGCACATCACAGCACATCACACACACACACACACACACACATACACACACACATGAGCGACACACCACACACACACACACACACACACCATCACACACACAACATCACACACACAACACACACACACACACACACAGCACATACACACAGCACACAAAGCACACACACACACACCACACACACATCACACACACACCACACAACACACGACACAGCCAGCACACACACACACCACACACTACACACATACCGCGCCACCCCCACACCCGACACAACCCCCACCAACCACCAGCCACGCCAAACCACACCAACCACCACCGACACCACGACACAGAGCACACCCGTCTTCATACCCTCGACTGTCAAGTGCTCTCTATTTCTTCCCACATTTAGACTGTACTTACGTCGTTGGCCAAGTGAGTAACTAAGTCGTGGCGCACGATGGAAGCCTACTCAGAGGTGATCTGATGCGATGAAGATGGGTGAGTGTCAACACTATGACTGGTCGATCATGCAAATTGCAATGAGCCATACGTGTAATTGGCCGACCAATCCAAGGCATGTCATTTTAATCGCTGTCGTCGTCCGTTGCTATATTGTCACGTTCTGCTGATTATCTCAGTCATTTGTTATTCTGGTACTCTACTATAGTTTAGTAGCCTATTCAACATTATGCGGTAATCACGTTAAGTGGCTATTAAATCGGCTGCTATGGACATTTGATCAATTACCCATGTGGGATCACCTAACAGCTAATATGGCGATGTTAGACCATATATTTTGGTTACTGGCATTAATCATCCCAATCGAGCGATCGCCTATATACTTGCGAGCTTACAACATGGCGTGATATGCGGCGAATGATTTCTAGCTCTATTTCTTGCAAGGCAGATGTAGCAGGCTAGGCGCTCGTAGACTAGCCCAGGACGTTAGCAACACAAGTATCCTAACCTGGTTGTTTGAATGCATACGATTATACATCGATAGTAAACCAGCACATGTGTCTCAGCCGCCCAGGATGAGGACTAGTAAGCAATTGATATAATCCCCCAAGATTATATCGCTTCTGTGTTGTGTAAAAGATAAGCTCATACTCTATATCGTCGCTTTTTATGTGTGGCAAACAGAAAGTCTAACTATATCGCTTATTGTGTTGTGTAAAAGATAAGTAAAGCTTATATTAGCTTATTCATGTTGGTGTAAAAGATAAGTAAACTTTATATGCTTATTAGCGTTGTGTAAAAGATAACTGTCAAGCTTATTTATGCGCTTATTGTGGGTAAAAGATAAATAACTTATTTATCGCTTTGTGATTGTGTTAGGGGACTAAGTCAATTAAGAGACTCTGAAGGACCACAACAGAAAGTATACTTCTATCGCGCCTTTCAGCGGGCTTCCAGTGTTCCCGACCGGCAGATACCGTTTACATTTCAATGTGATGTCAACGTTTGTTTACCAGAGCATGCTACGTGAGTATGCGTTTACGCAATCACTTTTACTATAGCTCATTGACCCAACCCATGCCTGTTCTTCCGTCCCACCTTAGCGTCTGTTTTCTTGCTCTAAGCCAATCTCTATTAGTTTTCTCATCTTTTTCTGCTCATTCGCGCCACGCTCATTCTAACCCCTCTCTCACTCTGTTTTCACTCGCGACGCACGCAACGCACGTACACACACGCAAGCACACACACACATCACACGAGCACACACACACGCACACACACTGGGACACACACACATCCCGCCCACACACAACTCACACACGGTCACTTTTCCCCTATCTCGCTGCTCTCCTCACTGCACTCGATCTCTATCTCCCCTGCGTATACTAACGTCGTGCGTACAGCTCATTGTCAGTTGCATTTGCATATGATATGTTTTTCCAGCCCTCTCGCTCCAACGTGCTCGCGCCAACAGACGATTCGGCTCGTGCGGGTAGAATTCTGTCAGAAAGCTGAACGGAGATGAAGGCAGAGACATTCATCCGGCGTGCTGGAGATAAGGATGCTTCAGAGGATGGCAGGCACGCTTCGTAAGAAAGCAGCGAGTGTCCGTATCCACACGTCTGTTCGCGACGTTCAAGCCTTCGCTGATCGTAGACAACAGATCACGCGGGTGAGTGTGTGAGCTTGTAACCACGCTTAGTGGCGGGCTAGATTCATTATTAAGCCGTGGCCGTGTGTGTGTGCTTGCGTTGCGTTTACTTGCGTGTATGTGTACGGCGTGCTTATGTGCCTCTGTGCGCGTGTGTGTGGCGTGTGCGTGCGCATGTGTGTGTGTGTGTGTGTGTGTGTGTGTGTGTGTGTGTGTGTGTGTGTGTGTGTGTGTGTGTGTCGTTGGGGGGTGTGTGATATATACATATATATATATATACATATATACATATACACACATTTACATTTAAAACATCATAAAATTTTACATTTAAAACATTATTAAATTATTGTACCATCTCTTTTGTCTGATATAATTCGATTATTTTCTCGCAGACGCCTGACGCATACCACAGCGACACGGCTGACAAGTATACTAACAAGATTGTCATCATGGCTGGCAATAGGTTCGGTATACTACGCGGTACAAGCCGTGCCTACACCGTATCCTGCACCGCCAAACGTCCAACCCCGCCCGACACCACTCACAGCAGGTGAGACATCGAGCGATGCGTCTAATTCATTGTGAGCCAGTAGCAGTTGCTCATTAAGGGGGAAACGGACACTCTCCCGTCCGCACGCACGCACGCACGCACGCAGACGCTCACACAGCACGGACGCTGTCTAATGATGGGTCTGGACGCAAATTTTTTTTCCCCACTTGAGTTCCGGACCTACAGCTCATATCAGCGCACTCCATTCACTCGACTATCCTCGAAGCCAACAATGTAAAATGTACTACCCTATCCCTAACCCGGAACTATGAACCTAACCCTAACCCTAACCAGTAACCCGAACCCGAACCCTAACACTAACTATATCCACACGCTATCATCATATAAGCACCATCTTATTAGCAAATACAGCTTATCTATGGTGGTGTCCGGAACTCAGTGGGAAAAAAATTTCGCGGCCTGGACCTCGTTAGAAACTTTGATTTAAATATTTATTATCTAATGTTTAAAATTTCGCCACGTTTGCACAACACCTTATACGCAAAAATGATCACATTTCAAGCTTAGTTTATGTTCGTAACTAGTTATATGATACTGCTAATAACGGAGCCCTGCCCTTAATAGTCTAGTATTATGTTACTGGATTTAGAAATACGTCACGCACGGCCACGCGCGCGCGCGCGCACACACACACACACAACAAGGTGACGCTGTCGCGCCACACACTAGCACAGCACACACACACACACAACACACAACACATACAACACACACACGCATACACACACACAACAACACACACACACAGCACACCACACACACACATACACACCACACGCATTCCACACACACACACAGACACACACACACACACACACACACACACACACAAACACACACAGCACACACAAAGTTACGCTGCGCCGCACACACAAACACACACACGTGCTACGCACGCATGCACGCAGCACGCGCACCGTCTCACTCGCGCACTCCACGCCACCGCTCGAACCATTACGCGGGCGTGCATGCTCATTCACGCACGAATACATATAACTCCAATAGTGCATGTTTTGACAACGATCACACAATATAGCATTGAACCACACGGCTAATTCGCATTCACATAGCAGGTACTTCGCAGCAACAAGACCGTCATCATCTGCTGCGCGCCACCCCACGCTAGGATACATCCGAACCGGTCTACCTGCACGCTGGTGAAAAGGCAAGGACCACAACAGTAGCTCCTCTGGTGAGTAAGGAAGTGGGACAGCAGCTTACGCTTGTCATTAGCTATGACAACGTACGGTGAGTTGCGTTAAAGTATCGTTGCCCACAACGTTCGCTTCGAAGTACAGTAGGTTACATGCGATGTCCATTATCCTCGGTAATTACCTATAGCGTAAACCTGAAACAGCATACAGTATCTGAAAAGTTACAGTACTGCGCGGCCTACACACACACACACAGACACGACACCACACACACACACGACACAACACACACACACACACACACACACACACACACAACACACACATACATAACACACACACACAACACACACACACACACATGTACACACACACACGCACACACACACACACACACTACACATCAGCATACACACACACATGTACACACACCACAGGACACACCACACTACATCACACACACACGACACACACACACACACACCACACACACACACACACATCACATCACACACACACACACCACAACATCACACATCACGATGTACACACACACGCATCACACACACTCACACACACACACCACAACACACACACACATA
>NW_014577363.1:155653-165891 GCF_000485595.1 Priapulus caudatus
CACACACGCACGCACGCACACGTACGCACGTTCATGCACACACGCACGCACGCACACGCACGCATCGCACGAACGCACATGTACGCACGGATCGTTGCACGCACGTTCATGCACAACCCGCACGTCAGCGCTACACGGTACGCACGTTTCACTACACACACGCACGCACGGTCATGCACACACGCACGCACGTACACGTACGCACGTTCATGCACACACGCACGCACGCACACGTACGCACGTTCATGCACACACGCACGCACGCACACGTACGCACGTTCATGCACACACGCACGCACGCACGCGTACGCACGTTCATGCACACACGCACGCACGCACACGTACGCACGTACGCAGCAACTCACGGATACGTACTCACTCATCATCCGTGTACATCCGGGTACTAGGTAGCAAGTGGGTCGCACGCACACACGCACGCACGCACGCACGCACGCACGCACAGATGCGAACACCCGCTCTCGGAAGTTCCCTGGAAGTACTATGCCGCATCGGGCAAGTTACCCCTTCACATCAAATTTAAGACAAGAACTCATATCTACACTCTCTGGTGAATTAATTACGTATTTACATATAAGCGGCGATGAAAAGCGAAGAAATTGTATTTACTAGCAAAGATAATAGCATAGAGTACTGTAACCGACGCTGAATTCATTATCCAAACGTAACCACATAAAGATTCGACTGTACGCAAACTGTTTTCAGAAAGGATGGTGATTATATCTGTAGATATTAATGTTTACTTTTGCCATTAAAACCCGTTTTCCGGCTTGCGGGGAACGCCCGCGTACAGCGGCGGAACATCGGCCTTGATTTAAATAAGAAGAAGTTCATTGTATAGTTGATTCTTCCCAGGCAGATTACAATTACGCTTTAAACACATCCGCGTGTTTCTATGCGGGCATCTACGCATGTAGGCTGTCTACAAGAACTTCCAGAAATAGCGTTTACTTTTCTGTCTGATAGTTAAGGTGAAAAGTAAAGCCAGGTAGAAGTCAGTCTTGCGGTTGGGGTAAAGATTAGTCTTTGGGTAACTTGGGTTTAGGTAGGGTTCGTATTTAGGTGGAAGAGGAAGAGGAGCACGATGGGAAAGGTGGTTTGAGAGAGGGAAGGTGTGGCATCGCTCGCATCGCCACCACACTTCCCTGAAGCGCACTGCAAACTGAAGGCATCACTGCTTTTTGATGTTGTGTCATTGCTTGGCTGAGTCTGTCGGTGTTGGAAATATTGTAGGTCGCGACGAGATGGTAGGCTGGCGTAGAGCAGCCAAACCACTCTATGAAGAGACGCAAAGCTAATTTTGTGGTTAGGGTAAGGTTTAAGGACAGGAAGTAAACTGAAATAAGAAAAGAGAAGAGAGAGAGAGAGAAGGGACAGAGAGAGATTAATATATATATATATATATATATATATATATATATATACACACATAATAAATAATGAAAATTTTACATTTAAAACATTATTAAATTATTGTACCATCCTCTTTTGTCTGAATATAATTCGATTATTTTCTCGCAGACGCCTGACGCATACAACTAGCGACACGGCTGACAAGTATACCACAACAAGATTGTTATCATGCGCTGGCAATAGGTTCGGCATACTAACGCGTACATAGGCCGTGCCACACCGTATCCTGCACCGGCCAAAACGTCAAGCCAACCGCCCGACACCACTCACACAGGTGAGACATCGAAGCGATGCGTCTAATTCCATTGTGGAGCGCCAGTAGCAGTGCTCATTAAAGGAGGAAACGGACCTCTCCGTGCGCAGCACAAGCACGCGACGCACGCAGACCTCACAAGCAGCACGGACCGTGTCTAATGACTGGTCGACTGGACGTCAAAATTTTTTTTCCCCACTTGAGTTCCGGAACTAAGCGTCAATCAGCGCACTCCAGTTCAGCTTTCGACTTCCCTCGAAGTCAACAATGTAAAATGTATACCCACTATCCTAACGCCGACTAATGGAACCCTTAACCTAACCCTAACCAGTAACCCGAACCGAACCCTAACACTAACTAATAAATCCAACTATAATATATAAGCACTCATTTATGTACAAAACACTTATCTATGTTTGGGTCGCGAATCTGCATGGAAAAAAATTTTCGGCGCCTGGACGGCTCGTTAGAAACTTTTGATTTAAATATTTATTATCTAATGTTTAAAAATTTGCGCCACGTTTGCCAGCAAACACCTTATACGCAAAAATGATCAACATTCAAGCTTTAGTTTGTGTTCGTAACTAGTTATGATACTGCTAATAACGGAGCCCTGGTTAATAGTCAGTATTAGTTACTGATTTAAGGAAATACGCACGCACGCCAGCGCGCGCGTCGCAGCAGCAGACACACCCTGACACACAACAGGCGTACCAGTGCACGCGCAGCCAACAACACAACACACACACACACACACACACACACAACACATAACACACACGACACCATACACCACACACACAACACACACACACACACAACACACACACATACACAACTCACACGCATACACATCACCACACACACACACATCCACAGCACACACACACACACACACACACAACACACACACACCAAAGTATACGCTGCGCCACGCACACACAAACACACACGTGCACGCACGCATGCACGCATGCACGGCACCCCGTCCACTCCTGCAGCATCCACGCACGCTCGACAATACGCGGGGCGTGCATGCTCATTCACGCACGAATACATATTAACTCCATTAGGCATGTTTTGACACGATGCACACAATAAGCATTGACACACGGCTATCCCATTCACTCAGCAGGTCTTCGCAGCAACAAGACCCGTCATCTCTGCGCACGCCACCCACGCTAGATACACCGACCGTCTACCTGCACGTGGTGAAAGGCAAGGACCCAACAGTAGCTCCCTCTGGTGAGCTAGAAGTGGGACAGCCAGCTACCCTTGTCATTAGCTATGACAACGACGGTGAGTTGGTTAAAGTCGTTGCACAACGTTGCTTCGAAGTACAGTAGGGTTAACATGGCCGAGTCCATTTCCTGTAATTACCGTATACGTAAACTCGAAAACTACATACAGTATCTGAAAAGTTACAGTACGCGCGGCCATACACAGACACACACACACGACACCACACCACACACGACACACACCACACACACACACCAGCACACACACACACACGCGCACACATACAACACACACACACCGGACAAAGCACATCATCATCACATCACATTACACACACATTATCACGCACACACAGCACATCCACACACACACACACACACACACATTACACACACACAGTCAGCACACACCCACACACACACACACACACGACACCACACACACACACACACCAATGCACACACACAATCACACACACACACACACACACAACACACACAGACACACAACGCACACACACACACACACACACACACCATTCACACACACACACGCACACAACACACGAACAGCACACACACACACACACCACACACGTACACACATACCCCCACCCCTCCCAACACACACGAACAAACCCCCACCAACCACCATGCCACCGCCAAACCACACCAACCACCACCACAAACACACATGAGCACACCCGTCTTCATACCCTCGACTGTCAAGTAGCTCTCTATTTCTTCCCACATTTAGACTGTACTTACGTTCGTTGCAAGTGAGTAACTGTCGTGGCGGCACGATGGAGCCTACCAGAGGCTGATCTGATTCGATGAATGACTGGGTGAGTGTCAACATATGACTGGTCGATTCATCAAAT
Organism: Priapulus caudatus; assembly: GCF_000485595.1. Lineage (NCBI taxonomy): Eukaryota > Metazoa > Priapulida > Priapulimorpha > Priapulimorphida > Priapulidae > Priapulus > Priapulus caudatus. The sequence continues at coordinate 159,460 of NW_014577363.1, forward strand.
TGCAATGAGCCATACGTGTAATTTTCCGACCAATATCTCTCAACATGTTTTAATTCGCTGTCGTCGTCCGTTCAATTATTGTCACGTGTCTGCTGATTTATCTCAGTCATTTGTTATTCTGTACTCTAACATAGTTTATAGCCTATTCATCATTATGCTGGTAATCACTTTAAGTGCTATTTAAATCGGTGCTATGGATCTCATTTTATCAATTACCCTATTGTGATCACCTAATCAGCTAATATGTGCGATTGTTAGATCCATATTATTTTGTTACTCATTAATCATCCCAATTAGTGCTATTACTGCGGGAGCTTACAACATGGCGTGATATTTGCGCCGAATGATTTGTCTAGCTCTATTTCTTGCAAGCAGATTAGCAGGCTAGCGCTCGTAGACTAGCCCAGGACGTTAGCACACAAGTATGCTAACGCTGGTAAGTTGAATGCATATGATTATGACATCTGATAGTAAACGCCATGTGTCTCAGCTCGCCAGGATGAGGATAAGTAACAATGATGATAATCCCCCAAGATTTATATCGCTTCTGTGTTTGTAAACAGAATAAGTCATACTTGATATCGGCTTATTTATGTGTGGCAAAAGAATAAGTTCTAACTTATATCGCTTATTGTGTTGTGTAAAAGATAAGTAAAAGCTTATATTAGCTTATTATGTTGGTGTAAAAGATAAGTAAACTTTATATTCGCTTATTACGTTGGTAAAAGATAACTGAAACTTTATTTATCGCTTATGTGGGTAAAAGAAATATAACTTATTTATCGCTTTGTGTTGTGTTAGGGGACTAAGTCAATTAAGAGACTCTGAAGGACCAACAACAGAAAGATACTTGCTAACGCGCCTTTCAGCGGGCTCCAGTGTTCCCGACCGGCAGATACCGTTTACATGTTCAATGTGATGTCAACGTTTGTTACCAGCAATGCTACGTGAGTATGCGTTACGATTCACTTTTACTATAGCTCATTGACCCAACACCATGCTGTTTCTCCGTCCCACCCTTAGCGTCTGTTTTCTTGCTGCTAAAGGCCAAATCTCTAATTATTTTCTCATCTTTTTCTCTCATTCGCTGCCACGCTCATCTAACCCCTCTCTCACTCTGTTTCACTCGCACGCACGCAACGCACGTACACACAGCAACACACACACACATCACACACACACACACACGCACACACATCACACACACACCCGCCACACACACTCACACACGGCTCACTTTTCCCCTATGCTCGCGCTCTCCATCACTGCACTCGATCTCTATCTCCCCTGCGTAAGTACTACGTCGTGCGTACAGCCAGTTGTCATTGCATTTGCATATGATATGTTTGTTTCCAAGCCCTCTGCTCCCAAGTGTCGCAGCCAAACAGAGCGATTCGGCTCGTGCGGTAGAATTCTGTAGAAAGCTGAAGGACGATGAAGGCAGAGAATTCATCGGCGTGCTGGAGATAAGGATGCCTTCAGAGGATGGCAGGCACGCTTCGTAAGAAAGCACGAGTGTCGTTATCCACACGTCTGTTCGGCGACGTTTCAAGCCTTCGCTGATCGTAGACAACACGATCTACGGTGAGTGTGTGAGCTTGTAACGACGCTAGTGGCGGCTTAGATTCATTATTAAGCCGTGGCGTGGTGTGTGTGCTTCGCGTTGCGTTTACTTGCGTGTAATGTGTACGGCGTGCTTATGTGCCTGCTGTGCGCGTGTGGTGGTCGTGTGCGTGCGCATGTGTGTGTGTGTGTGTGTGTGTGTGTGTGTGTGTGTGTTGGTCGTGTGTGTGTGTGTGTGTGTGTGTGTGTGTGTGTGTGTGTGTGTGTGCGTGTGTGTGCGCGTGTGGCGTGCGTGTGTGTGTGTGCGTTTCTATCGTTCGTGTCTCTTGTCGAGTGCGTCCGGCGATTCGCAAGTTGTGATACTCTAACGAGACAAACACTTCTCTCTGACAAGCAGGCTCTTCACGGCGCCACTTCGCAACACAGACACAGGCGCATGCTTGGCAATCAGTAGATCCAGCCACGTTCGTGATCACTTTTCGCCGGGCTCGGCTTGCTACTGATGCATGTGCCATCGTGCATCATCTCAACTGCTGGAGAGGCACAGTGGACTCGGAGTATTGATTACCTTTCGCACGCAAGAAGCTTTACAGGCAAATGCTAATGTCATGATTTTACTGAGCTGAACATGTTTAATTACGGTACGAATTACTGTCGTTAAGTGCGACGTACTTGTATGTGCGTGGCACACGGCGCGCCTTCATTACGCTCAACGCGCGCGCCGCGCGTGTAAGAAGCAGTACCTTTCTATATTTGACATAGCACACTCAACATCGATTCTGTACGTAACAGTGTAGATATATTGTATATAAGAATACACAGATAAATGTGAGGTGTACGCGTCTAACTACAGCAGGCCAACATGCAGTGTAATCAAGATGAAACAACCGTTTCCGAACGCCAAAATATATAAAAGTAATAGATGGGTTGGCTTTGTATACAATCAAACATGTATATTATATTTTTATACAGATAGTTTCCGCGCTCAGATAGCCCGCTGCTTCTAAGCTTAATTAATTAATATCTATAGTATGGTTTATATATTAGAACGTTTGCAGGCAAATACTGCTAGCTATATCTACCTATCTGACTCTTTATACTTAGTATCATTCCCAACTGTTATTTACCGCTATAGATGCAGACTCCTAACAAAACACTACCCTATTGTATCACCTGTGAAAACGTTCTTAATGAAGTATTAAGTTACCTTTTGTAATCAGCTATCTGACTTAGGGGACCATTGTTCTAAACGATCATGTCATACCAGTATGAAGAAGAACAGAATTACTAGCAAATTGTTTTTTTATTGTTGAGAGATTTTATATAATGTTTTTTTTTTATTATTTGTTCGTCAATATTTGTTATTAATTTGCTGATGCATTAATTGATTTATGTTGTAATCAGTAAACAGGAACTATTCCGTGCCTCTATTGGTTACACACCATGCACAGCATGTGTCTAGGGTGTGGCGTGTGCGCGTGTGGTCTGCGTGTGTGCGCGGTGTGCGTGTGGTGCGTGTGTTGGCGTGTGTGTGTGCGTGTGCGTGCGTGGCGTGCGGTGCGCTGTAAAAACTATAATTTTTGATAATATGGCAGAATGTGTTCGGCTAAGGCAACTTATAAATAACTCGTAATCATTTGTATGTAATAGGTATGATCTATCAAAGTAAAAAGGTTGTATCGCCATACCTTCCGTGTTTGAGGCTTTTTCTAATGGAAGGCAGCGATCATGCGGTACACACGCAACAATTGTGTTGTTGGAAAAGTTTTACCTTATCTACATAATATGCACAGCACACGCACGCACAACAGCGCGTGCGCACCCACGACACGCCTATCACTTCTCTCACACCGCAGCCGCGCACAGCCACCACGACACACACCACCACAATACACACGCACACCGCACCGCAGGGTGTCACCCCCTCACCACACGCGGCGCATGGCTATACCCAACCACTTCTATACTGCGACAACGAAAATCATATTTTCCACAATCCTTACAGGCTCGATTACTCGCAACTCATCTCTCACCAGCGAGACAACCGGCGAACGGCGCCTGTCTACCCGTTTGCAGTGGCACATGTAGCCATGCCGCACGACCGGTAGGTACATGGCTCTCCTGTTCTCCACGTCAACACGTTGGGTTTCACTCCGTCAACGCCACCTCCGCCCGCCAACCCATGCTCTAACACCAACAACGCGCCCCCACCAACGCGCCACCACCCGCACCTTCGCGCACCCGTCCACCAACAACACTAACTACGCACCTGCTCCTCCTCTTCCCTTCTGTACTACACACTTCCCCGGAATTTGTTCCAATCCGAACCACGCCGTATAAACAGTCTCGACAACCCCGCGCACGCCTCGTCGTCGCCCGCTACCACCACCACTAAACACACGCACACACACCCCACACACACACGCACACACACAACACACACGCAGCACACACGCACACACACACACACACACGCCAACACACGCACACACACACACACACACACACACAAACACACACACACCGCGCCCTCACGAACACACCTCACGCACACACACGCACACACACGCACACAACACACAAACACCACAAGCGCACATCACGCACACACACAACACCAGCACACACACCACACACACACAACACACGCACGCACACCAACGCACACGCATACCGCACACGCACACCACACGCAACACCAGCACCACACACACATACAGCAGCACACACACACACACACACACACACAGCACACACCACCAACACACACAAGCACACCACACACCAACGCACACACACACACACACACAAGCACACACACACACACACACACACACAGCACCGCAAAGAATGCATTCGTTTAACATAGGACGCCGCCTTGTGACGCGCTAAATTACACGCAATTAGAATTCGGAAAAGGAATGTGTGAAATCTTTACAACCGGTGTGCATGCACGCATCGGGAAATCTCCGCGCTTGAGCGTCATCATTGCACATCTCATTTTCATCATCATATATCATCATCATCATCATGCATCATCATCATCTTATCATCAATCTATCATCATCATCATCATCATCACATGCCAGTCCTCCTCTTCCTTCCCCTCCTCCTTCTCCTGCACCTCTTCCTCCTCATCCATCTCCTCCTCATCCTCCTCCTCCTCATCAACATCATTACCATCATCATCATCATCATCGTCAACATAATCATCATCATCATCATCATCATCATAACGACTTCATCATTCATCTCTTTATGCTACACGCCGCTGAGAGATGAGCCGCTGGGCTTCCGTGTCTTACTGCGATACAAAGTAACATTCTAAATATTTATGTATGGCGCGCCCGCCCCGGTGAAATGGAGAACTCAGAAGTGTTTGAGACGGCCGAGGCACGTGGAGGCGTACGCGAGCTTTATACTCGTAGTTTTTCCTTGCCGTTCTTCCTACTGATTTACTGGCTTCGATCGTTCTCTGCACGTTTTTCACGCGGCAAAATAAAAGCCGTGAAATACATACGCGTTAGGCAAGTCGCTACTTGAGACACTCTCCATTCCGGGTTCCCTCTCTGGGTATCGGCTCCCCCATTGCCTTCCCCCGCCTCTCTCTCAAACACGCAGGATATCGACCTGAAATGTTAGCTTGCCTAATGCACTTTTCTCCATCTCACGAATTCCGAGATTCGAAGTGCGTTCGTTCACACTTTATTGCAGCTCCGCTCGTGCATGGTTGTCGCTTCACTACGTGATATCAAGCGCTAATAATACACATACATTAGTATAACAAAAACTGTAATAACATTTATATATTAATGCATCACATGACTTTGCAATCTACTTGGCAAATATGAAGTGAATAAGACAAAGTTTCTTAAACGAACAATTTCAATTTGTATTAAACTGTCTACGTCACGAATTTCTAGCACCAGCAAGTAGTATATTTGTGTGTTATTTGTACAAAATAAAATGTATGAAAATACAATTAGTGTTTCTGTTTACTTTTCATGCTTATATACCTTTTTTATACTCCCTAATTTGCCGGTGCATTCGATGTAACAAAACGCTCGACACAAACACAACCGCCATTAATTCGAAACTCTTGCGTGGCGTCCTGACGCAGGAGATTCGTGACGTGAACACAATGCGTTATAATAACAATGCGTCGCGCAAGCAATAGTGCCCGCTCAGGCGGGCACTATTGCTTCATAGTACCTGCGACGTTATCCAATGGAATTTCAACGATTTATCACGTGATGCACTAAAACAGAATATGTGTATTTATAATAGATGCATTATTAACTTTTGGTGATATCGTAATGTTATTTTTATCTTGATCGCACACAGTGATACTGCGCGTGGCAGGTCTCTGAACATCAGCTCAATCTTTAGAGATACTGGTGATTCCCTCGATACAGCATTCTCGTAAGTTTCTCGATGCATTCCTAGCAATAATAGCGACCCCCACCCCTCGGTAGCGCAGTTTATCGCTGTCTCACGGCAACACCTCTCCCGATGGATTAATGTTTTACTCATGTGTAACTGCATAGTAGAATGCTAACACGCATGTCGGAAGCAAGTATTTTTTCCCGAGGATTGACACGTATTTGATAATGGTTTAATTAATTGAGCAATGCAGTTCTGACCAATACATAAAAAAGAATAAGTAGCTATTGCTGTATATATGTAGAAAGAGGAATTGTTAATAATTGTTAAGTTAATTCGGACACTGAATAATTGTATGAAACTATGTCTGTATGAAATTATATATGTGACACGCGCTCACACACTCGCACGACGGGACACACACACACACACACACACACACACACACACACACACACACACACACACACAGACACACACACACAC
>NW_014577363.1:165901-171666 GCF_000485595.1 Priapulus caudatus
GAGAGAGAGAGAGAGAGAGAGAGAGAGAGAGAGAGAGAGAGAGAGAGAGAGAGAGAGAGAGAGAGAGCAGCAGTGCTGCAGCTGTATTACCTGTGGGATCGCCGCATCAGCGCATGAATCATCTCACCGTGCCGACGTGGATGCTGCCGACGGCGCGTCTCCATAGTAACCGATGCCTAGGTGATTAGTGACGTCTGCAGGGATGCTGGCGACATTTTTAATTAGAGGCGGTTGTTGAAATGAAGAGCGGCAAGCGTGAATTACCGGCTGCGTTATTGTTGTTGTTTTGTGTTGTGTTGTGTTGTGTTGTTCGTGTGGTGTGGAGGGGATGCGTGTGTGTGCATGTGTGTGCGCGTGTACGTGTGCGTGTGTACGTGTGCGTGTATGTGTGCGCGTGTATGTGTGCGCGTGTACGTGTGCGTGTGTACGTGTGCGTGTGCGCGTGTATATGTGCGCGTGTATTCACACGCACACGTACACACGCACACGTACACGCGCACACATACACGCACACGTACACACGCACACGTACACGCGCACACATACACGCGCACACTACGTGTGCGCGTGTACGTGTGCGTGTGTACGTGTGCGTGTGTACGTGTGCGCGTGTATGTGTGCGCGTGTACGTTGCGTGTGTACGTGTGCGCGTATGTGTGCGCGTGTACGTGTGCGTGTGTACGTGTGCGTGTACGTGTGCGCGTGTACGTGTGCGTGTGTACGTGTGCGTGTATGTGTGCGCGGGTACGTGTACGTGTGCGTGTGTACGTGTGCGTGTATGTGTGCGCGGGTACGTGTACGTGTGCGTGTGTACGTGTGCGTGTACGTGTGCGTGTGCGTGTACGTGTGCGTGTGTACGTGTGCGCGTGTACGTGTGCGTGTATGTGTGCGTGTGTGCGTGTGCGTGTACGTGTACGTGTGCGCGTGTGTGCGTTGTTGACAAATCAGTGCCTGCCATGAGGCGGGCCGTTAACGGTGTGACAGCATTGCTGAATGTCTGACCGTCTGATTGTCTGAATGTCTGATTGTCTGATTGTCTGAATGTCTGATCGTCTGAATGTCTGATTGTCTGATTGTCTGAATGTCTGATTGTCTGATTGTCTGATTGTCTGAATGTCTGATTGTCTGATTGTCTGAATGTCTGATTGTCTGTATGTCTGATTGTCTGTATGTCTGATTGTCTGATTGTCTGATTGTCTGCTCGCTCGCTCGTGCGACGACACGCACGTAAACACAGCGATTAGCAGTAGAAGCTGATGCTAGAGAGGAAGGGGGTGAGGGAGAGAGGAGGTGAGGGAGAGGGAGGGAGAGGGGAGGCGGAGGGAGAGAGGAGGTGAGGGAGAGGGAGATGAGGGAGAGAGAGGTGGAGGAAGAGAGGAGGTGAGGGAGAGAGGAGGTGAGGGAGAGAGGAGGCGGAGGGGAAAGGAGGCTGAGGGAGAGACGAGGCAGAGGGAGAGAGGAGGCTGAATGAGAGGGGAGGCTGAGGGAGAGGGGAGGCGGAGGGAGAGGGGAGGCGGAGGGAGAGAGGAGGCTGAGGGAGAGGAAAGACAATAAGAGAGGACAGGCTGATGGAGAGAGTTTGCTAGGCAGTAAGGGAGGTGGGAAGCTGTTGGAAGGGTAATAAAGAGCAGACCTAAAGGAAAAGAGACAGAAACTGATGGGGAGAAGGATGTCTGGGGAGGGAGCAATGCGATGGAAGGTTGGCTAGCCGAGGAAAGCAGGAGAGAATCCCTGAACAAGATCGATAACAAGACTAAATATTCGGATCGAGTATTATCAGGGGTCGAGCGTTGGTCGAGCCACTTACACGAGTAATCCCAGGACACCTCATGTCAGATACAAAATTAATGTCTTAATTTTAGCCGTAACATGAACTTTTCCTCGTAGAATCTTGTTAGAAACAAAATTAGTCTAATAATTAGTGTTAACACCCATCTTTCTTCGTAAACCATTTTCTGGAACAAAGTTTGTCTTAACATTAGTCTTAACATTAGTCTTAACATTAGTCTTAACACACACACACACGATGATTGTGGAGGTAGAACAGGAGCTCACCTCGTCTCGCTGTTCGTTGAAGAAGATAACGATGTCCTCCCCGCACAAGCCTATGTGCCAGAGCTTTCTCAGGTTCTCAACGAAAATCTCTGTCTCGTGCTCTCCTTTTCCTCTACAGAAAATTAGAATTTATTTACAGAAAATAGTTATACAGCGTAGGTTGATAATGTAGCATTCGGTGTTATTTTCTCATAATTTATAATTTCGGTGTAATAATAATAATGGAGGATCAACCTGCGTTTACTTTCGTGGTCAACAACATTACTGCTACTACTGGCTCTGCTACTACTATGCTACTACATACGCTATTCTCGTTTACTTTCACACATGTATAGCTCATAATTAAAGCGATAGCACTCCGAACTCTAAATGATATTGAGAAGGAAGAAAAGATTGCTATACATGTCACATGAATAATGTATCAGCAAATGAAAATAAACGCGAAAACCGAAGTATTACCACTCACTCTCGGTTAAATTATTAATATTGTTCGCCGCGCAGTTTTTACAAATCAAAATCGAGTACTGTGTAATATAAAGGAGCGTTATCGCCGCAAGGGGGCGGCACACGCAACGGCGTCACTCAACTAAACGACCTGTCAAAATCCACGTAGTATTTTTTTCTTTTTTATCTATTTTTAGCGAAGAAGATTAGTATGCAGCATATATAATACATAATTTATCAAAGAATAATACTGAAAACTGGATTTGCCTCAAGCTTAGATATGCGAGATCTACTGCTGTGATATAATAACAATATATTCGCCCGCAAGTATTTAAACTGACGCGAAATAATTGCATGCTGACATAAATAAGCTAATTAGCTCAATGTTATATTAGTACATGAAGTATACATGCATGAACAGTGATGACAGCCTCAGAGCTCTGTTAGAGAAATGGACTATAATTTACACACGCAAAAACACTTAAAATGTGTTACTTTTTTATCACCCAGGACTGAAGAATTCCTAATGGAAATACCATGGCTATCCAATGCACATTGCCAAGGATATCTACGTGCAATACGCCGTGATTTCACCTGATCCTAGCTATTTCCATCCTATATAGATAGAAGACCTCACAGCGGTCGGATGTAGGCGTAGGCGATCGCCGCGCTCGCAGCGGCCGTTCACCACAGTGTGTGTGTGTGTGTGTGTGTGTGTGTGTGTGTGTGTGTGTGTGTGTGTGTGTGTGTGTGTGAGCCGCAATGATGTTACTCAATACTAAATAGAGAATATACACACACACATGCACGCACATGACGTGACTGCTACCCTATATGCACCTCGTTGACAACACCAGCCGATGACGATATACACTACGTTTTTGAATTAACAAAAATATTTTTTCTCGTTAATAAAAACACTGTAAAACTATATCTTAGCGAAAGATAAAATATTATTGATCAGTCATCGCGTCATAGAAGTTTAAAATGTATTTGCGGGTTGAATTTCGGCGAATATAGGATGTCCATATATAGAGATATATACCCGTTTGCGATCAAGAGTGCTATATAAATCGGCCACTTTGCAACTACCGCGCATAATATAGACAAACACCAGACGATTCCGTCTTTTCGTCATTCCTTCGCGGCTACCTCACGCAGATCTAGATGACCACGCTCTGAAATTCACGATCCGCCGGAAGTTACACTGCATTATCGACAAGAAACTACATCCCGAAGTTCCTAACTCGGTTTTTTCAAGCTTTTTTCAAAATGTCATTTCATTCCGGAACGAAGATTACGCCTTTATTTACGATGTCACCGATATTTTGCTTGGGGTAATCATTTTGTCACAATGCTATCTACTTCCGGCGTGGCCAACTCGAGTATTAACGGTGATGGCAGGCTGTGTGGTTCAGCAATCTCACCACAGAGATGAAAATCGCTCACTTGTTTGTTATGGCAGCGCAAAGCAAAATCCAGTAGTCACGTGGTGAGAATGGCGGCCGAGGATAGACGGAGATACGGAATCGGCCGAAGGGCGCCGAGTGCCGAGCGTTTGGTTACTTCTTACTGGTCATCATACGACACTAGCAGCTCATCGGTGACGACGGGGAGAAATCATTGCATGCCACGCGTAACTGATGGCTAGGACCAGGAGTTAATAATGACAAATTATAAACCCCTGTTATTTGTCATTGTTTGTTATTTGTTTGTTTTTGTTGTTGGTTGTCATCATATATTCAGGAGTGAATAATAATAGGTTCTGTGATGTATGATGTACATATATATGTTCATATGTACATATCATCACATATAGGATGTACATATGTATATGTTCTATTATTATTCACTCCCTAATATATTGTTATTGTTTGTCATTATTAACCCCTGATAGGATATGCAACTGCTGGCTGTGCGCCCCTGCGCATGCGCGCCTGCTGCGAGAGATCAGAACTTCTCCGAGTTTTTCGTAGCGGTTTACAAATCAAAATTTAAATTACAAATCGACGAGTGATGTTACGCACCCCGTTCTATCCGCACAGGCTGCGGCAATCGAATATAGAGACTCGTCGGGTGGCTGTCAATTCCCGTACTGCGCGTGTGCCTGTGTGGGTGCTCACCACAGCCATGGAGAAAGGACGCGTCGAATGCAATCGCTCGGATTTTTTTTATATCTCTCGACCCAGACTATAATAAACAGGTGTTCATTCACACGGGTGGGGTGGGTGTGGGTGGCACTCACACGGTTGTCCGTGGTGCGTGTGCGACGGTCCGCTCCCTCCCTCCAGCGCACGGAGGCTGGTCGCCCGCATCGAAACCGCCCGGTGACGTCACGCGCATGCGCATAGAACCTCCTAGTCGTCGAGCGCACGGGCACGTACGAAGCACGGCGTATTTTCGTGCGCGGGGACTATAACACTGGCAATGAGATCCGCACCGCTTTGCTTCCGTGGGGGAAAGGCACCGAAGACTAGGAAAGGAATTCTCCCGCGCCGCAACTCCCGCAGACGATTCCGTCCCGGCGTCATTGCCGTACGGAGCAATAGCCACGCTTAGAACCGTATTTAGAGATATCGCTATATACGGCTCTGGCCACGCTTAAACGCTGTCAAGCTCGGCCCATGCCTGTCCAGTTGGCTGCAGGCGTGGCCGCAGCTTGGATCTTAGGCCCCGTAGTTCGCTGCCCACGAATGTCAATGCGTCCGTCGAGGTTATCCTGCGAACGACGCCACATGGCGCCGGAAATCGCCGACCCGGAACCGGAAGCCGGCAGCGACGCTTGATCGCGGCGCGCACGTCGGCTCATGTGCGGCTGCAGGTGTCGCACGATCAGCAGCGACGAGACGACGACGATGAAGACGGCGACGCTGATGATGGCAACGATGACGCCGACGCGGCTCGTGTTGCCAGCCGTCTGCGTCGGCGAGCGGTAGGTGCCAAGCAGCACCTTCTCATAGTCACTGATCATGTTGTAGATGGAGCCGAACAGCTCTCTGTCGCGCAGGAAGTATTGATGCTTGCGCTTGATCTCGTCTACTAGCGGCTCGGTGAGGTAGCGGCCTGCTAGCTTGCCAACGCTCGTGTCGATCTGCAACGATGTGCGAGAGGGTAACTGATAGTAGGAAGAGAAAGAGAAAGAGGAGGACGGAGGAAGGAGAACGAGAGAAAGTGGGAAGAGGGAGAAGAACGAGAGAAAGTAGGAAGAAGGAGGAGAACGAGAGAAAGTAGGAAGAAGGGAGGAGAACGAGAGAAAGGGGGAAGAA
>NW_014577363.1:172084-172926 GCF_000485595.1 Priapulus caudatus
AAGGAGAACGAGAGAAAGTGGGAAGAGGGAGAAGAACGAGAGAAAGTAGGAAGAAGGAGGAGAACGAGAGAAAGAGATGTTGCTGCAAAGAGAGGGTGATTCTCTGCAAGGAAGGAGAGGGGGGAGTTCTAACCGTAACCCAAACTTGCGAGCACGCGAAGGGGGGTCTGGGGTCAAAATTTTAAAAATTAGACCCCCTCAGATGCGTTTTCTGCGCGAGCAGGGGGGGGGTCCGGACCCCCTGGACCCCCCCTCCCCTGTACACGCCCCTGTAAATGTTAATGCGTTGTGATTATCTTACTTTACCGTGACGACTCTTAGTTTAAAACGATGAACCTTCGCTTACTGATATCATGCCCTTAATCTTGCTGAATGACTGCTTATTTACTCTGCAGAAGCTTATTTAACGAGGGTAAGCTATAATAGGATAGGGAAAATCACTGTGGCGTCATTAATAATTACTGCTTTTTTTCTCGCGGCTTCCTTTGTGCAGACATGATCATTATCAGACGCCATAGCGCGCCGCCGCGTATGTCTGCCTCGTAAAAGCTTGCTTGCGCTTTCTCGCAAAACCTGAGCGCGAGATGAAGCCTACGTGTGAGTGTCTCCCTCGCTGCGGTTTTCTCCCCCGCGCGCACGTACGTGGCACGGCCGTATTCCATAGCGCAGAGTATATTCTCGCGTTTCTCGGCAACAGCCTGGCACGGCCAATTAACGACGGATTTTCGAGTTTGAGCGATTTGCTTTTCTCGTCGGCAGCAGCAGCAGTAGCAGCAGCAGCAGCAGCAGCAGCAGCAGCAGCAGCAGTATCAACAGCAGCAGAAGCAGCAACAGCAGCAGCA
>NW_014577363.1:176301-177846 GCF_000485595.1 Priapulus caudatus
ATGTGTGTGTGTGCGCGTGTGTGTGTACGTGCGTGCGTGCGTGTGTGTATGTGTGTGTGTGCGCGTGCCTGCATGTGTGTGTCAGTTATGCTGACCTACAGAGACACTCAGACGGCTCGTTAGCCATGCGGTCGTTTGTCTCTGCTTCCCTGTCTGCGATGTTCAAGGACGCAGCGATCAACACATTTATTCGCACGTCTATCTCATCGCTTGATTTATCACCAGAAAACTGCGCCAGTGAACGGAGGAGGCGGTGAGGGTGGGGAAAACGAGAAAATCGAAATACGATATGCATCTCCAGAACGTGTCTTGTCATTTTCGCGAGGAAATTATAGCGTTTTATCGATAAGATTTCCTTAGCACTGCAGGTGACTTTGTAATGACACCCTGCTTAAATTATATACTTCTATATCCGAGTCTCTATGGTTCACGGGTGAAATAGCTCGTTAACAAATTTAGTTATTTCCCCCAGACATTGGTTTAAGCACTCGTTGACATGATTTAGAGTTTCCTTTCCCGCCGTTGTATATTTTTGTCGGGGTGCACCCAAGTGTAAAGTCAGCAGAGAAACAATAGGCACAAAGTGTGTTAGTCTAGTACTGATTAACAGACAAGCGAGGACTAGATTAAGCTAGATTAAGCTAGATTAAGCTAGATTAAGCTAGATTAAGTTAGATTATTTAGATTAAGCTAGATTAAGCTAGATTTAGCTAGATTTAGCTAGATTAACCTAGATTAAGCTAGATTAAGCTAGATTTAGCTAGATTAAGATAGATTAAGCTAGATTAAGCTAGATTAAGATAGATTAAGCTAGATTAAGCTAGATTAAGCTAGATTAAGCTAGAATATCTAGCGCTCAGAAGAAGTATTCATCTTGTACTTCGCTGATACCTTGGGCCACCGCTGGCGCTAACCTATATGACCAAGAGCTGATAATACAATGTATGTATAATACAATGTATTATTAGTTCTTGATATGACGAGTGTACGACTGTGAACGACAGATGGCGCTGCGACGAGCGCATTCGTGCATTTGTGCGTATCTCTGTCCTTATATAAGGAGAACGGAGGCAAGAGAACCGGGCCTTCATAGCTCCTCTAGAACTCGCTTGATGAATTCCCGATTGTACGACGTTTTCAACTTCACGCGTGCCTATTTTCGGTCGCCTGAGCGTCGCTCGTGTCCCGCATCATCACCCGGCGATACCGGACTTGAGGCAGTGAGGGGATGACGGGATGGATAACCAGGGAAGGCGTACCTGATGATTTTCTCAGCCAGCGCCACGGCTATGGCGAATCCGCGGTGATGGCGGCCGCCTGGTCCCGTACAGGAGTCGTCGCAAGGACATCCAGTGTGGTTCTTTACCTTCGTGATCTGTCTATCGAGGAGATTAGCTAGAACGAGATTGAGAGAGCGAGTAAGTGAGAGAGAGGAGAGCGAGTAAGAGAGAGAGAGAGCGAGAGAGAGAAAGAGAGTGAGAGAGAGAAAAAAAGAGAGAGAGAGAGAGAGAGAGTGGGGGGGAGTCTCGCTCGGCAACATTATCT
>NW_014577363.1:178285-179623 GCF_000485595.1 Priapulus caudatus
AGAGAGAGAGAGAGAGAGAGAGAGAGAGAGAGAGAGAGAGCGAGAGAGAGAGAGTCGGGGGAAGTCTCGCTAGGCAACATTATCTGGCTACGCGCGCAGTAGCAGCCGTCAGCAGAAGCAGCGGCGAGGTCGTCGGAGCCTTATCCCGTAAATGTGTATTTAAAGCGCTACAAAAACAAATACTATAACAACAGCGACAGCAACAAGAAGCGACTTCCCGAATGCTATTAACTAGTTTGGTGATTGTGGTCAAGAAGGTCGTGGTAACGTGGCGCCATCATGAGCCCACAGTAAAATCTTAATCTAGTTAATCTAATATTAACCTATAATCGTTAACCTATGACGTTTAACCTATTAATCTAGTTACTCACTAGTCACTCGGTCTGTCCGATATCGTGGATTCGCGTAGAGTAATGGTGGCCTACTCGGATATCTGCCTCATTTACTGCAGGGATGCCGCACTAGTTGCCAGCTCGTTTCTATTTATTAGGTTCTGCGTGATTGCCTATACTCGCATGCAGGCATTTCTGCGTACTTGCCACTTACGTTGCCAGCATTACGTTGGCTGCTCGTGTTCCTACTATTACGAATTCGCCGGGGAGGGAAAAGGGGTCTACATCTGTATGCGAAATGCAAACACGAACGCTCTATTTACTGCCCCTTAGTTAAAGCCTCTTTATATCTCTACGAGTGAATTCTAGCACAATTACCATAACAGCGCGCTCTCGCGCAGTGGCGGTGATAGCACGGGCCACTACAGAATCCTAATGGAATAAAATCGAACGTAATAGGTTTTCACGACAGAGCCCACCATCGGCAAGCCCCGCGCATGTTAGACAGACACCACCGTCTGTGCGCGCGTGCGGACGGACAAGCATACCTTCGTGGCGCGACAGTCTAGATGACGGTTAGAGGACTAGCGTAACCGGCAACGACCGCTAAAGCGCAAAGGACATGTTTCTGATCTCTTTCTTTTTTTCTTTCTTGCTTTCTTTCTTTCTTACTTAGTCTTCCCCTTTCTCTTGCTCACCTCCGGCGCGCGCGCCCTCTAACGTACGATCGCGTCCACACCACGAGCATCTCAGGCGTTAGCAACGACGAAACGCGGAGGCAGCCAGACACAGTCATACTGTACATCCGTCAAGCGGCCGAGAGAGCGGAGAGCCCTCCCCACGCTCGCAGCGTTCAGCGCAAATAGCGATCAATAGTTATGCTTAGCAAAATCGGCTGAACTGCTAAAGAAGGCGACGGCGCAGAGTCGCGTCGACCCAAGCCGACAAACAAAGAGGACGAGCGCGAGAATCAGACGCTCTCTCTCTCTCTCTTTCTCTCTCTCTC
>NW_014577363.1:182447-189523 GCF_000485595.1 Priapulus caudatus
AGCAGTAGCAGTAGCAGCAGCAGCAGCAGTAGCAGCAGCAGTAGCAGCAGCAGTAGCAGCAGCAGCAGTAGCAGCAGCAGTACCAGCAGCAGCAGTAGCAGCAGCAGCAGTAGTAGCAGCAGCAGTAGTAGCAGTAGCAGTAGCAGCAGCAGCAGCAGTAGCAGCAGCAGTAGCAGCAGCAGTAGCAGCAGCAGTAGTACCAGCAGCATCAGTAGCAGCAGCAGCAGCAGCAGTAGTAGCAGCAGCAGCAGCAGTAGCAGCAGCAGCAGCAGCAGTAGTACCATCAACAGCAGCAGCAGCAGCTGCTGTTGTCGTATAGCTAAGTTATTTCGATTCTGGTATATAATTAATCATAATAAATGCGGGGTGGATGCTGCAATGCTGTTTGTGAAGCTGAGGAAAGCAAGGATGCGGGCGAGTCGCGGGCAGATGGTAGGCTCTCGTCTGTTCCGCTGAGTCACCGACGTATTCAGACGCCGCGACAATCGATTGAGACGCTCGAAAACGAATTCGGAATTCGGGTTTAATCCGTTCATCGGCCATGTTTGATCTGCTCCGCCATGTTTCAACGAATTTTGCACAGGGGAGAGATAGTGATCCGCTAGGGGACGGCTCTGATTGGCTAATTTTGTCTCTTATTTATTTTATCATTTATTATTTTTGGCTAATTTTAGAATTAGGGATAGGGTTAGGGTTAGGGTTAGGGTTAGGGTTAGGATTAGGGTTAGGGTTAACTAATTTCTATATCCACAACTTATTTCTATATTCACTATCTCTCCCCTGAGACCTACTATGTTTCAACTGCTCAGCCATATTTGATCCACTAATAACTGTGTTTGTTTCGCACGCAACATCCGATGCACTTGTCCCCAGACAAACTGTGTTATGTATTATACAATACAGAAATTAAACATGTGAATCTACCGCTGTTTTATCCGCGCCTACCAGGCGTAGAAACGACGGGCGTAGCAGACAACCGTAGACGGACGCCGCGTCTGGGAGACGTCCGTGTTGCTCGCTGCAGCCTCTAGAAGAAGAATCTAATAGCATAATGAATGCATGCGTGAAGCCTGCAGCGGGCAACGCCTCTCTCTGATCCATCAATCAGTCATCATGGGGGCGGCAGTGTGTGTGTGTGTGTGTGTGTGTGTGTGTGTGTGTGTGTGTGTGTGTGTGTGTGTGTGTGTGTGTGTACTGAGGCGGAAACTAATGTCACACGGATGCTGGTTCTAACACAGTCTTTTGTCACACAGCCGCTGTCGCGATACTACTTGTCACACAGAAACCAACGTAACACAGAGGCTTTTGTGACACGCACACTGTTGTCACGCACACACGCTGCAGTCACACTGACGCCGTTGTCACGGCAACGGCGTTCGCGCAACACGGCTCAACACACAGTGCAGTCGTCGGGCAAGTTTATTCGTCCTCTCCGTTAGTACTAGACTCACCTCGTGCTATACGAGAAATATACACGTATATATATAGAGTTATACACGAGTTAATCGACCGCCGGTGTAGGCACACATTCCCACGACGGTTTTCGTTTTCTCGTGAAGGACTCGAGTGCGATATCTTTCTCTGCGTGACAATGTTTCTTCACTGGCCGGCGGACGACAAAACGATATCTGCCCGCGACTGTAAGAAAAGAAATGGCAGCTGAAAGAACAAGCGACAGCTTATAATGAACTCAACTAGCGCACGCGCGAGAAAAAAAGACATGGTGCGGGCGCACGCGCGAGAAGAAATACATGACGGGAGCGCACGCGTGCAACGTCAAACGGGGATCCCGGTTTTATATCCCCACATTGTCGTTTTCCTTTATAATGCGTGCGTGCGTGCGTGCCTGTGTGTGCGTGTGTGCGTGCGTGCGTGCGTGCGTGCGTGCGTGCCTGTGTGTGCGTGTGTGCGTGCGTGCGTGCGTGTGTATGTGGTGATCGTGTACGTATGTGCGTGCGCGTGCGTGCGTGCGCCCACACGTGCACGTGCGTATGTATACGTGTGCGCCCACGTGTCTGTTACACATACACAGTAACAGAGAATCACAGACGAGAAAGACACGCGCATGCGCACTCACCTTCATCGATGGCTAGCAGACGATCGGGGTCGCACACCCACGTGCTGCGTTCGCCGCTGCGCGCGCACCCTATCGGATCCTGCTGCGGGTTTGGGTACTCGTCGACGTCCCACGGTAGGCCGCCGGTCACGTGCATGGTCAACGCCACCAGGATGGTCGTCATAGAGGCGTGCATGTCATTGCTCAGTAACACGCCGGCATCGTAGTGTACGCCAACTGCTGCTGATTGTCGTGCTGCGGCTGCTACTGCTGCTGCTGATGTTGTTGCTGCTGCTGTTGTTGTTGTTGCTGCTGCTGCTGGTACTGATGCTGTTGCTGTTGCTGTTGCTGTTGGTACTACTGTTGCTGCTGCTGGTACTGCTGCTGTTGTTGCTGCCGCTGTTGCTGCTGCTGGTCTTACTGTTGCTGCTGCTGGTACTGCTGCTGCTGTTGCTGCTGCTGTTGCTGCTGCTGGTATTACTGTTGTTGCTTCTGCGGCTGCTGCTGCTAATGCTGCTAGCACTGGTTGTGCTGCTGCTGCTGCTGCCACTCTCCCGCTGCTCTTATTCCTACTGCCGCTGTCCGGATGTCGACGACACGCGCGGTGCCGACCTGATTGAATCAGCGACTGCCTTGTTGTCGCTCGTCATCAGCGCTGCGTTGTCGCAGCCGACGTCTCTCCCGCGGGAGCGGAGCGTGCTCGCGTCTGCTGCTGCTGCGTGCCGCCGCTCCGCATCCACGGTTGGATGTTGGAGAGGGAGATAAAGGGAGATAGAGGGAGATAGAGGGAGATAGAGGGAGATAGAGGGAGAATTGGGGAGGGAGATAGAGGGAGATAGAGGGAGATAGAGGGAGATAGAGGGAGAGTGAGGAGGGAGATAGAGGGAGAGTGGGGAGGGAGATAGAGGGAGATAGAGGGAGATAGAGGGAGAGTGGGGAGGGAGATAGAGGGAGAGGAGACAGAGATAAAGCAAAAGATATATATATATATATATATATATATATATAGGCTGGGCGCGCTGTTTGCTGCTTGCTGGTCTTACCTGTTAGCTGCTGCTGGTACTGCTGCGCTGTTTGCTGGCTGCTTGTTGCTGCTGCTGGTATTACTGTGTGTTGCTTGACTGCGGCTGCTGCTGGCTAATTGCTCGCTAGCACTGGTTTGTGCTGCTCGCTGGCTGCTGCCACTCCCCCGCCTGCTACTTATTCCTATGCCGCTGTCGCGGATGTCGACGAGCGACGCGCGGTGGCCGACCTGATTGAATCAGCCGACTGCCCTTGGTTGTCGTCTGTCATCAAGCGCTGCGTTGTCTCAGCCGACGTCTCTCCCGCGGGAGCGGAGCGTGCTCGGCCGTCTGCTGGCTGCTGGCGTGCCGTCGCTCTGCATCCACAGTTGGATGTTGGCAGAGCGAGATAACGGAGAGATTAGAGGAGATAGAAGGGCAGATAGAGGGAGATAGAGAGGAGAATTGGAGGAATGGGGCGAGATAGAGCGGAGAGATAGAGGGAGATAAGAGACGGGGATGAGTGAGGAGGGAGATAGAAAGGACGAGTGGGGAGGGCAGATAGACGGGAGATAGAGGGACGATAGAGGGAGAGTGGTGAGGGCGAGATCAGAGGAAGAGGAGACAGAGATAAAGCAACAAGAAGATATATATATATATATCATATATATTATATATATATATATATTGTAATATAGATAGATAGATAGATAGATAGATTTGAGATAGATAGATAAGATAGATAGATAGATAGATAGAATTAGATCGAGTAGAATAGATAGATAGATAGATAGATAGATAGATAGATGGATATATAGATAGATAGATATAAGATAGATATATAGATAGATATATAATAGATATATAGATTAGATAGATAGATAGGATAGATAGATAGATTTAGATAGATAGATAGATAGATAGATAGATAGATAGATAGATAGATAGATAGAGCAGATCGATAAGATAGATAGATAGATAGATAGATAGATCAGATAGATAGATTAGGATACGAGTAGATAGATAGACTAGACCTAGATTGATTGATTAGCATAGACCAGATAGACTGCGAGCAGATAGATAGACAGATAGATCAGATAGGTTGAGAAGGAAAGGGAGGGACGAGTTGATTGTGGTTCCCGTTCAGTGCTTGGACTACGCTCGCCTTCTGCTGCCGCAAGTTGGCAGTTTGCCACGTTGTGAGCAACTAACTGCGACCGCAATCAGCCGCTGCCACTCACGATACGGTCAACGATGTTGTGGAATGTTCAATCCGTGCCGCCGTCGCCGTGTTCGACATCCATGTTCCACGCGTGATCACGAAACGTAATTACGAAACGAATGGAAGAGTCCGTGTTTGTTATGCGTGCGTGCCGTGCGTGCGTGGTGCGTGTGTGCGTGTGTGTTGTGTGCGTGCTGCGTGCGTGCGCGTGCGTGTGTGGCGTGCGTGTGTGTGCGTGCGTGCGTGGCGTGTTGTGTGTGTGTGGCGTGCCGTGCGCGTGTGTGTGTGTGCGCTGTCGTGTGTGTGTGTAGTGCTGTGTGTGTGTGTGTGTGTGTGTGTTATGTATGTTGTGTGTGTGTGTGTGTGTGGTGTGTGTGTGTGTGTGTGTGTGTGTGTTGTGTGTGTGTGTGTGTGTGTGTGTACTGAGGCGGAAACTGATGTCATCACGTTTGCGGTTCTAACACAGTCCTTTGTCACACAGCCGGCTGTCGCGATACTACAGTGTCCAACACAGAACACAACGTAACGACAGAGGCTTTTTTGCGTGACACGCACACTGTTGTCACGCACACACGCTGGCAAGTCACACTGACGCCGGTTGTCACGGCAACGGCGTTTGCCACACGGCTCAACACACAGTCGCAGTCGTCGGGCAAAGTTTTCATTCGTCCGTCTCGTTAGTAACTAGACTCACAGTAGTGCTATCAGCGAGACACTATACACGTATATAATAGCCGTATACACGAAGCTGAATGCGACTGGCCGGTGTATGGCACACATTCCCACGACGGTTTTCGTTTTCTCGTGAAGGACTCGAGTGGCGATATCTTTCTCTGCGTGACAATGTTTCGCTTCACCTGGGCCGTCGGCCCGACAAAACGATATCTGCCGCGCGACTGTAAGAAAAGAAATGGCAGCTGAAAGAACACGCGACCAGCTTATAATGAACTCAACTAGCGCACGGCGCGCAGAAAAAAATACATGGTGCGGGCCGCACAGCGCGAGAAGAAATACCATGACGCGGCAGCGCAACGCGTGCAACGTCAAACGGGGATCCCGGTTTTTATATCCCCACATTGTCGTTTTTCCTTTATATAGGAGCATGATATGGGAGCATGATATGGGAGCATGACATGGGAGCATGATATGGAGCATGACATGGAGCATGATATGGGAGCATGATATGGGAGCATGACATGGGAGCATGATATGGGAGCATGATATAGGAGCATGATACGGGAGCATGGCATGCTACGAGGATGACAGCTATGTGACTATAACATTAACAGTAGGGCATGTTAGGAGCATATAAGTTAGGAGGATATGACAACTGTGTGAGTGTCAACGTTAGTAACGTTGACATATTGGATGGATGCCAATCTTGTCAGTACGGCAGTCTTGTCAACACGACATGTTAGGAGGGACGGTGTAACATGACTTCAATCAGCTCACACTGAGAGTTTCACACCTGTCTCTGAAGCGCTATTTAGCTGCAACGCCGCAGCGGTGATTAGTGGCAGCTGTCAGTCCCGCGTTGACACACACACCCCACACACGTACGTTACGACGCATGCACCCACCCCACACACACGTACGGTACGTACGCACGATGCAGCCCCCCACCCACCGTGCGTAGCGCTGCAGCCACGCCCACACACACGTACGTAGCGTACGCACCATGCACGCCCCCACACACGTACGCTACGCACGCATGCTCCCCCACACACGTACGTTACGCACACACGCGCGGCGCGCGCGCACACACACCACCACACACAGCACCACACCCACACGACGCACGCAGGCGCCATGGCATCATGCACCGCACGCCCACGCGCACACAAAACGCGCGGCGCGAGCAACACACCTAATTTAAGCTTGGTTATTGACTGTGCAATGGTGCAGTTCTGGCTTCGGCCGATCTAAATCTGCCTGAGTAATTGCGCCCGCACATATGAACCGTTTTGTTCTGGGCTAGTTACGTGTCGTAAAAGCCACAAACGTCATAACTTCATATCGCAGTCGCTGGCAGCACAGGCGTTAGTAAATGGCATGCCAGGCCATAGCTCGCAGGCGTGGTACGGTTACGGTAGCCGTCATAGACCGTTAGAGCCCAGGCTCTGATCAGCTTCGCCTCTAATATCGCAACGGCTGCGATTTCCGCGCGTTTTTCCTTAGCCCCTGCAGACGACGAGGAATAACTATTTACCCGAAATGAGTTATTTTCGTGTAGATTTTAATTTAGCGGCGCGGCTTTATGCAGAGCCTGCATGGCGCGCCTACGTGGACTCACTCTGGTACACCACATATAGGAAGCGCCACAGACCGGCAGCTCCACCGACTATCACTGAAAGTACCTCAAATACGGCGTCTAAATAAAATAAACAAATAAGTACTAAATATGTGAAACGAAGATGCTAGTGCGGCGGTGTTTTTTCTTACGACAGCTTATATAAATTATAAAAGCATTAAATTAGATGCGGGCCCGTTCGTAATTAATCATTAAATACGGAGGTTTAACGAGGCTGCCGGGCGCTGATACAGCTATATCTCCTCATCTGGCTGTGAACGTGTAGCGCATTGTACATGAATTATATACTTTATCGGCGAGGCTGTAATTACAACGAACATACGGTCTTGTCACGTGCGCAGCACAGTTTTACGCACGTGTGCACGACGCACGCACCCGCACGCACGACACGCACGCAACGCACGCACGCACGCACGCACGCACACCCACACAACACACACACACTACACACACACACACCACACACACACACACCCACACACAGCC
>NW_014577363.1:189548-198980 GCF_000485595.1 Priapulus caudatus
TATATAGATAAGATAGCATAGATAGATAGATAGATAGATAGATAGCATTAGATAGCATAGATAGAATAGATACGATATAGATAGATTAGAAGATAATAGATAATAGATGGATATATAGATAGAAAGATATATGAGATTAAGAATTATTATAGATAGATGATAATAGATATAGATGAGATAGATAGATAGATAGATAGATAGCATATGATTGAGATAATAGATAGATAGATTATGAGTAGATAGATAGACTAGATAGGATAAGAGATAGATAGAAGATAGATAGATAGATAAGATAAGATAGAATAGATAGATAGATTTGATAGCATAGCAGATGGTATGGACAGATAAGATAGACAGTTGATAGAGTAGATAGGTTTGAGAGAGAAGGGTAGGCGACGAGTTATGATGATTGTGTCTACAGTCAGCTGGCTTGACTACGCTCCCTTCTGCCGTGCCCAACGTGTCAATTTGATAGCCTACGTGTGGAGCAACTAAACTGCGACCGCCAATCAAGCGCTGCACGTCGCGATAGGTCAACGATGTTGTGAATGTTCAATCCCGTGCCGTCGCGTTTGACTGCCTGTCCAGCCGTGATACGAAACGTATTAACGAAACGAATGGAAAGCGTCCGTGGCGATTGTGGTGCCGTGGCGTTCCGTGCTGTAGCGTTCTGCGTGCGTGCGTTGTGTGCGTGTAGTGATGTGTTGTGCTGCTGTCGCTGCGTTGCGTTGCGCGTTGCGTGTGTGCTGTGTGTTGTGATGCGTGCGTGCGTGCGTGGTAGTGTGTGTGTGTGCTGTGCGTGCGTGCTGTGCGTGTGTGTGTGTGTGTGTGTGTGTGTGTGTGTGCTGTATGATGTGTGGCGTGTGTGTGTGTGTGCTGTGCGTGTCGTGTCCGACGTGTGTGTGTGTGTGCACTGTGCGTGCTCGTCGCGTGCGCTGTGATATCGTGTGTGTGTGTTTGCGTGCGTGCGTGCGTGCGTGGTGTGTGTGTTGTGGTTGTTGTGCCGTGCGTGCCGTGCGCGCCGTCGGCCGCTTGTGTGTGTGTGTGCGTGCGGTGTGTGTGGTGTGGGTGTGTGTGATGTATGTATGTGTCGTGTGATGTTGTGCGTGCGTGCGTGTGTGATGTGTGTGTGTTGTGTGTGTGCTGTGTGATCAGTGTGTGTGTGTGTGGTGTGTATGTATGGTGCTGTGTGATGTGCGTGTGTGTGTGTGTGTGTTGTGTGTGCTATGTATGTGATGTGTCGTGTGGTGTGTGTGTTGTGTATGTATGTGTGTGCTGTGTGTGTGTGTGGGTGTGTGTGTGTGTGTGTGTGTATGTATTGTGGTGTGTTGTGTGTGTGTTATGTGTGTGTGTGTGTGTGTGCGTTGCGCGCGGTGCGGACTCCCGATGTGTGTGTGCTGTGTGTTGTGACCGGTGTGTGCGTCGTTGGTATGTATCGTGTGTGTTGTGTGTGTGTGTGAGATGTGTGTCGTGTGTGCCGGTGCGTGCGTTGCGCTGGCGTGGTGCGGTGTGTGTGTGTGCTGTGTGTGTGTGTGGGTGTGGTGTGTGTGTGTGTGTGTGTGTGTGTATGTGTGTGTGTGTAGTGGTGTGTGTGTGTGGTGTGTGTGTTGTTGTGGTGTCGTGTGTGTTGTGTGTGTGTGCGCTGCTGGTGTGTGTGTGTTGTGGGTGTGTGTGCGTGCGTGCGTGCGTGTGTGTGGTTGCTGTGTGAGTGCGTGCGTGCGTGCGGTGTGTGTGTGTGTAGTGTGTGTGCATCCTGTGTGTGTGTGCTGCCTTGCGTTGCGTGCGTGCGTGCCTGTGTGTGCTGTGTGTGTGCTGTGTGGTGTGTGTGTGTGTGGTGTGTGTGTATGTATGTGTGTGCTGTGTTGTGTGTGTGTGCCGGATGGCTGTGCGTCGTGTGTGTGTGTGTGTGTGTGTGTGTGTGTGCTGTATGTATTGTTGTGTGCTGTGTAGTGTGGTGTGTGTGTGTGTACTGAGGCGGAAACTAATGTCACACGGATGCGTTCTAACACTAAGTCTTTTGTCACGCAGCCGCTGTTCGCGATACTATTGTCACGCAGAAGCCAACGCTAACACAAGAGGTTTTGTGACACGCACCTGTATGTCACGCACACACGCTGCAGTCACACTGACGCCTGTAATGTCACGCAACGGCGTTCGCGCAGACACTGGCCTCAACACACAGTGCAGTCGTCGGCGCAAGTTTATTTCGCTCCTTCTCGTATAGTACTAGACTCACTCGTGCTCTACGAGAAATATACACGTATATTATATTATAGAGTTATACACGCCAGTTAATCGACCAGCGGTGTAGGCACACGATTCGCCACGCACGGTTTTCGTTTTCTCGTGAAGGAACTCCGAGTGCGTATATTTTCCTGCGTGACAATGTTTCCTTCACTGGCCGGCGGAAACGACAAAACGATATCTCTGCCGCGGATGCTAGAAAATAAATGCAGCTGATAGAACACGGCGACAGCTTATAAGTTTATAATAAACTCAACTAGCGCCACGCTGCCGAGAAAAAAGACATGGTGCGCGGCGCATGGTGAGAAAAAATACATGACAGTTCGGCGCACGCATGCGCGGCTGTTGATTTTTACAACGTCAAAACGGGGATCCCGGTTTTATATCCCCACATTGTCGTTTTCCTTTATAGGTGATGTTGCCTGTATCGCAGCCGGTGTGTGGCATCGAGTAGTACCGTTGTATGAGTATACAAGATTAAATGCCTTATAGTGATATGAGAGCGCGGTGATGACAGTATAGCATGCAGGCAGTTGTACGACAATCCATGGGGCATGATATGGGAGCATGCATATCGGGATGACATGCGGAGCATTGGACTATGGGAGATGATATGGGAGCAGACATTGGCGAGCGATGATATGGAGCATGATATATGCGAGCATGACATCGGAGCATGATATGCGCGAGCATGATATGGGGAGCATGACAATGGGGAGCATGATATGAGAAGCATGCATTGCGAGCATGATATGGAGCATGATATGCGCAGCCAATGCATATGGGAGCATGCAATATTCGTGTAGCATGATATTAGGGAGCATGACATGGACGAGGGCATGACACTGCGTGAGGCATGATAGGAGCATGATATGCGAGCGATGACATGAGTGAGCCATGACATGGGAGCCATGACAGGGAGGCATGATATGGAGCATGATATAGGGAGCATGGCATCTAACGAGGATGACAGCCATGTGAATATAACATTAACAGATAGGGCCATGTAGGTAGCCATATAAGTTTTAGGAGGATAGTTGCACATACGTGTGGCCAGTGTCAACGTATTCAGTAACGCATGACATATTGGAATGGAATGACCAATCTTGTCAGTAGGCGCAGTCTTTTTTCAACACGACATGTTAGGAGGTACGGTGTAACATGTACTTCAATATCAGCTCAACGGAGAGTTTATCACACCTGTCTCTTGTAAGCGCCCTATTTAGCTGCAACGCCGCAGCGGTTGCGGGGGGCCTCTGATAGCTGGCAGCTGTCAGTCACCGCGTTGACACACACCCCCCACACACGGTAACGTACCGTATGCATGCACCCACCCCCACACACACGTACGTACGTCGCACGCAGCACCCACCCCATACACACACCACACGTCACGCACGCATTGCATCCCTCCATGACTCCCCACGCGCGTCGCCGCGCCACACACACACCACACACACACACCACACACACAGCACACACACACACACACACACACACACGCCGGGCGCGCGCGCACGCATGCATGCAACCCACCCCACGCGCACACAAACGCTAGCGCGCGCCGCACAAACGGCTAATTTAAGCTGTGCGTTATTGGACTGTGCAAATGGTGTGGATTGTAGTGCGTGCTCTTTGCCGATCCTAAATGCCTGAGTAATTTTGCCCGCAACATATGAGCCGTTATTTGTTTTCTGCTAAGTTACGTGTCGTAAAAGCCACAAACGGGCATAACTTCATATCAGTTCGCTGCGACACACGGCGATAGTAATGGCATGCAGGCCCATAGATCGCCCAGTCGGTGAGGGTAAGGGTTACGGTAGCCGTAATAGAACGCGTTAGGAGACACTGCTCCCTGAGGCAGATTCCTCTAATTTATCGCAAACGGCTGCGATTCCGAATCGCGCTTTTCTTAGCCCCTGCAGAACGACGAGGAATTAATAATATTAACCAAATGAGTTATTTTCGTGTCGAGTTTTATTTTACGCGCGCGCTTCTGCCGAGCTCATTGGCGCCTACCTGTGACCTCCTCTGCACACTGTTACACCACTAGGGAAAACCCACAGACTGCATCGCTTGCCGGACTATCACTGAAGTAATCAAATACGCGTATAAACTAAAAAATATAATATATATGTGCAAACTCCGAAGATGCTAGCTCGGCGCGATGTTTTTCTTATGACAGCTTATAAATTATAAAAGCATTAGATGCGCGCCGTTTGTAATTAATCATTAAATTCACGGGGGTTATCGAGGTGGGCGCGTGATACACTATATCTCCTCATCTGCCTGGTAAGTGTAGCGCGCATTGTTACATATTATATATTTATTAAGCGAGGCTTGTATTATAACCGGAAATCACGACTGCTGGACATGCTCAGGTTTTACGCACGCACGCACGCACGCACGCACGCCGCACCGCACGCCACGCCACGCACGCACGCACACAGCACACCACACACACACACCACACGCCATGCCACATTCCTGATGCTACGCTCGACCTAGGGAAACTGCATTGTTAAAAACTATGTAGACCGATGACGTACCAGCAATCAAATATACCAGACAGTCGCCACCGAACGATGCCGTATATGACATCGCGGTTTAGCATGCGGACCAGATGTGAGAACACGACAGGCAGCATGGATGGAAAAGCTAGCGGCGAATTCCTCGCCAAACCAACGCACACGCATACATCAGCAAGCATATAGCCGCCTACGCACGGCACGCCCCTCATACAAACACACTCCCACGCAATACACCGTACCCACACACACACCCACCACGCACCCGACGATACATATACCCTACTAAACGACGCACACGCATAGCACACAGACACACGCAGTGCACCACAGACACACGATTGCAACACAGATACACGCTATGCACACAGACAGCACGCGCCGCGACCACACACTACGGTTTCGGGTTAGGGCGCTAGGCCGTAGAGGTGGGTTGGGTTTGGCAAGCGCTAAAAGGAAGGAAGGGTACTGGTGTTAGCAAGGGCGTAATAATGTTTTCGCACACACACACACACACACACACACACACACACACACGCCATGCACATTCCTGATGCTACGTCGACCTAGGGAAACTGCCATGTAAAACTAGGAGACCGATGACGGACCCGCCAATCAAATAACCAGACAGTCCCACCGAACGGCAGCGTAATGACATCGGTTAGCATGCAGACACAGATGTGAGAACACCGCAGGCAGCATGGATGGAAAAGCTAGCGGCGAATCCCGCAGACCAACGCACACCCATACATAGCAAGCATATAGCCAGCACTGCACGCACGCACGCCCCTCATACAAAACACACTCCCCACGCACATACACCCGTACCCACACACACAC
This sequence comes from Priapulus caudatus, assembly GCF_000485595.1. Classification (NCBI taxonomy): domain Eukaryota; kingdom Metazoa; phylum Priapulida; class Priapulimorpha; order Priapulimorphida; family Priapulidae; genus Priapulus; species Priapulus caudatus. The sequence continues at coordinate 195,161 of NW_014577363.1, forward strand.
CCACACGCACCCACGCATACATATACCCCTCAAACGACGCACACGCATGCACACAGACACACGCATGCACACAGACACACGCATGCACACAGATACACGCATGCACACAGATACACGCGCCACGAACACACACTACGGTTTTCGGGTTAGGGGGCTAGAGCTAGAGCGTGGGTTGGGTTTGCAAGGAAGGAAGGAAGGTACTGGTGTAGCACGAGGGGGAATTGGGGTTTGATAGAGCGATGCACGAGAACGCAGCCACGTAAACAGTCAGTGGGTAAGTGTTGTGAATCTTTTGATGTAACCTATGACACATGCCCCTCAAACATACGCACACGCACACATACATACGCACGCACGCACACACGCACGCACGCACGCCAACGCGCACACACGCGTTCACGATAATCAATTACATTAAAGTCTTCATATGAAATTGAAAACGCGTAAATATTTGAATACGCTGTTGTTTTATCGGCATTCAATAAACACTGCGGTCAAAACCTCTTTCATCCTTATGTCTATATACGTTAATATATAAACTCACTCATACATGCATACGTACAAGTAGAACAACCGCGACAAATCTCCGTCGGCTATCCGCAGTCCGTATTACAGCATCCTCGGTGGATGTTCTCACGGTAACGTTGGCAACCGATCCTCATCCGGAGGCTGCGATGTCGCCGACAATACGTCACCGATGTCACGTAGATTTCCCCTGCCTCTCTAGAACACAGCGACGGAGACGTTCTGAATGGCAAGGCCGGAGTAGACGTATGAAACTATTATATGTCTGAGGAGCAAGAGCCAGCCTGCGTCGCCGCAACGACGATAGCGTCTAGTAGCTTCTATTAGCTTCAAGGCGAGCGAGAGAGCGAGGGCGCAAGCGACACACTGTCAGCATCCTCCTGGACTGCCACAGTCGCAGCAGCAATAGCAGCAGTAGTAGCACCGCGGGCAGGGGATGGGGAGCAGGGTAGGGGAGAGGGAGCAGGGTATGGGAGAGGGAGTAGGGTAGGGGAGAGGGAGCAGGGTAGGGGAGGGGGAGCAGGGTAGGGGAGGGGGAGCAGGGTAGGGGAGAGGGAGCAGTAGGGGGAGGGGATCAGGGAGTAGATCAGTGAGTACGAGCGACGAGCAGCAGGGGTAGGGGATGGGGCGCAGGGTAACGCAGTGGCGCGCGGCGAGGGTCAGCGGGGACAAAGCGGGGACAGCGCAGGGTAGGCCGGGGGGAGCAGGTAGGGGAGGAGCGCAGGGTAGGGAGAGAGAGGGTAGGGGGGAGAAGTGGGGAGCAGGGGAGGGGCGGGGAGCCCGGTAGGGTGGGAGAGCAGGGTAGGGAGGACTAGGGTACTCGGTAGCGGAAGACGCACAGGTCACGCATGAGAGTTCCGCAGGAGGTTTCCAACACAGAAGCTATGAGTAGCGTAGCGCGCTGGCGGCGCGTTGGGGGCGGGGGTACGGAGCTGCGCTGGAATGGAGGGGAGGGCCACGGTAGTCATCTCGGTTATGGCCACGTGTGCTTTACGAAGCTGAAGCTAATCATAGCGACGCTTCGAGGTCAAGCGTCGGCATGCCTGGCGCAAGAAAGATTATCCGCAGGCGCCAAAGACGGCACATTGCGGAGGCAACACGAGGCGGAGGGCAAGGAGCGCGAGGAGAGAAGAGAAAAGGCGCAGTGGAAGCAAGCGAAACGCTGAGACATAACACAACGAGAACAGCGGCGAGCATAAAGCGTATGGAGGAAGCGTGGCAACATAAACGAAATGCACGACGCACGACGCACACGCACAAGCGCTGAGCGCGCGCGGCGCAGCGGAGAAGGTCATCACATGAAAGAGAAAAAAATGGGTGGAAACTAAATAGTTCACAGTCACACATACCCACACAGAGTGATTTTTTTGGAAAAAGAGAAAAAGAATGGTAAGCAGGTGGGAGAGAGAAAGAAGACACATCACACACAGCACTACACATCGACACAAATGAAGAGACACATTATATGCAAGAAAAGAACATGAAGAGTGATTAAATGTGCGAGTTAACACACCATCAGTGCACGGATTGGGAAAGCGAGCAGCGAACGGCGATCGTGGCTGCTCAGCTCATCGAAAGGCACGCCTCACTCCTCGATCACAACCCACAACCTCTCGCTAAGGCCTCAAAGATGCTGTTTCAACGCTAGTTAGGCGCGCCGTTACTAAGGCGTAACATCGCATGGTCTCGTGCTGGCGTGCAGTGTGGTTTGAGACTGGGGTTGTATGGCCGTTGTGAGCCAGACCCGGCGTGGGCGCGCGTCTGGACAGCGCGAAGACGTGTTCAAGTCGTCCTGCGTTTTTAAAATAACGTAAGTTGCAGACGCGAGAGACACGGCGGGTGTTCTGGTTTGGTTTCGGTGCTGACTGGACGAACGAGCAAGCAGCAATTCTCCGGACGCTGTGCAGGTCGGGGTCGCGGGTTTGTCATGTACGCACGTATTCGTCTCTTTACTGTACATCTCTGCCGCGCTCTCTCTCCCCCTCTCCCTCTCGCTCTCTCTCGCGTTCTCGTTCTTCTCTCTCTCCTCTCTCTCTCTCTGCTCTTGATTTCTTTTCTCCTCATATTCAGCTCGCCGTGCCCTCTTTCTCCTCCTCCTCTTCGGTTCTTATCTCGTTTATCGACTGGCACCTCTTGTCTTCCCTCTATTTCATCGTTTGGACTAGAGCTCTCCTCGTCCTCCTCTGGCTTTCTCCTCATCTATCCTTCCTTTATAATCACGTCCTGCATAGCCTTTCCTAAAAACTTCACACGGCTCTCCTCTGGACTCCTTATCGTACCTTTCAGAGTTTCTCCTTCTTTCCTACACGCTCTAACCGCATGCGCGTTCATGTTGCCGCGTCCCCCGCAAATCGCTTCATATCTTTTGATCCTAATCAAGTTTACTATCAAACCAGCAACTTACCGGCCGAGCACGCGGCGATTGCGGCGAGAATTCCTTTGCGACCTTCTCAACTTCATATCATCCTGCATGCTAATCGAATCGTCCCTATTGGCTTACGTGCCTACGGTAACGAGTTCGCTTTCCTATTACGACATACCTCGTCTTCCCTCCCTCCATCTCTCCCCTCTCGCAAGCGTAATGAGACAACGATTATCCATTACTTGGGTGGCGATCATTATTGCTACGGGTGGGGCTTTTACTGATCGTCTTAACATGCTGGATACACTGAACGCATGTGGTGTCTGGCGCGCGACTTCGGTGCCGCTGTTGGCTAGAACTGGAGAGACGTTGCTGACATAATTCTGTCTCTACACGCTTTTAATAGAGTGCATGTGATTGTGTTTTAACCATATCGACTACTCACTATGTAGAGAGGTTACCGGATGCTATACTACGTTGGGCGTAAGGCAGAGTTGGTTGGCGCAAAAAGCTGGGGACTACGTCTCAGCATTGCGCAGTCGAGGAATGCATTCGCGTCATTCGATACTATACGTAGCGAAGAAGACCGTCGGGCCGGATTCACTTAGCATGTGTACCGAGATTGGGCTAACAGAAGCACCGAGCGGGGAATTTGCATAACGGCCTGGGTTTGGAGGGGGAAGTTATGTCCTAATGAGGACTCATATGTGTTCTCTAGGATTGCCGCAGTTTGGGTTCCATTTCTCACATGCACCACAACACACGGCCAAACTTTGAATGCCTAAGAAAGTGAAATCTTTCGCGCCGAGTGGGCGTCGAATTGTGGTTGCGGGCGGCGACAGAAAGTACGCATGCTGGGCGTGTGACCTCCGTGAAAGGTTGCGCGGAGGGTGGTATGTGTTATATTGTTTGTTGGTGCACAGTCAGGTAGAC
>NW_014577363.1:199005-211336 GCF_000485595.1 Priapulus caudatus
GGGGAGCAGGGTACCCGTGCGGAAACAGCACAGGGTCACGCATAGATTACCCAGGAGGTTTCGCGCAGCAAGCTAATATAACGCACGCTGGCTGCGCGTGGGGGGGGGGTACCCGGCTTCGCTGAATGGTAGGGGGAGCGCCCACGGTAGTTCATCTCGTATGCCATCGTGTGCTAACAGAAGCTGAAGCTAATCTTAGACGCTTCGAGGTCAAGCGTCGAGAATGCTGGCAGTAGAAAGTATCGCGTGCGTGCGAGCACCGGAGGGCGGAGGGGAGGAGAGAAAGAGAAAGAGAAAAGTCGCAGTGAAGGGAGAGGTGGGATAACGAGAAAGGTGAATAAAGAAGGGGAGGGGAAAGAGAGCGAGAAGTATATGGAAAGGAGATGGGAAATGGGAATGGGAACTAAAATAGTAAATTTTGTTTTTTGGAAAAGAGAAAAGATGGTAAGCAGATGGAGAAGAGAAAGAGTGTGAATGAGAACCATATGCAAGAAATAAGAAACTATGAAAATTAAATGCGAGTTAAAAGAGAAGAAGAGCCTGAAAGGCAATAGGGAGGAGACGATGTGTGGGAAAGAGATGGAGAGCGGGAAGATGGAGGCGTGGAGGCAGCGTGTTGTATCGTTCACGAGCGGCACCTCTAAAACTATACTTCTAAAAATACACGACAGCTCTGCCCTATGAGATCCGTCTAACGACGTAACGATTACTTGGTGTTTATTAAGCAGTGTAAGTGTGACATTAATTGAAGCTACGAGGGTGTAAAAGCTGGGCTTTCTAAGCACTGCATTCGCGCATAGAACTATACGTAAACCGTGGCCGGATTCACTTAGCATGTACCAAGCTGGGTGGGAGGAATTATGTCTAATGAGATGTGTTCTAGGGCGTTTTCACAGCCACACAGTCAGTGCAAAAGAAGTGAAACTCTGCTAGGTATCACACTTGAACTGAGGAAATACATCTGGTCGACAACACCGAGTATTATTGAGAGAGCGACCCAGTCGCCCAGGGCTGCACTGCGGCTCGGTGTCACTGCGCGCATAGGGCCTACATTAGACCTCGGACCTGTTGCCAGAAACATCACGAATAGTTATGACTACGTACACCGTAACTCTAAAAGGTTATAACTTTTGCTCGACATTTTCCTTCAAAAGTGATTACCATGCACTTCTTCTTCAGCCACCCCCTGTCTTTTTTAAGCGCGTAAGATCGGCCGAAAAGCGTTGTCTTGTGTTGCCAAAGCGACAAGCGACGCGAGCGCCATTCCCCATATACATTAGCATAGGGGAAGGAGTGTGGCTGGATGCTGCTGCTGAAATGACAGTTTTAGATTGGATTTTTGCATGTAAGTCTCCTTCGACATTCTACAACTATAACTCTAACTCTAACTATAACATATAATATGTTAGCGCTGTTGTGTGATTCCCATCAATAATTTTTCCAAATTTTTGGTTTGTAATGTGTCCGCGAGGCGGCGCTACTTGGCAGTCATGGCAGATACCGATGATGGCGATGCATCGTCAAATCCTAAAGCAGATGAAGAAACGAAATCAGAGGAAACGGAGGAGGTTTCTGTGACTGTGGATGCGGAGAAAAGGCTTGAACCTCCCACTGTTGTAGAAGCTCAACCAACAACCCAACAGCAATCGAAAAGTTCGAATAATGTTTCTTGTTTATAATTAATAATATAATTTATAGGCCTATTTTAATTTAGTAGGCCTATAAGTATAATTTACGCAGTGGCTACGGCCATATGCGTCCCCGGAACCGGTTCGTCCTAGCCTCGCAGCTACGCGTCCGAGACCATCCACTCAACACGTGATTCGCGGCGGATCTCGCGTTACGACGCAATGATTGCGCAAGCGGGACGCTCTGCTGCCGGTCTATCCTTTCCTCGCGTCCTCATCTCGCTCTTCCCTCTCTCTCTATCTCACAATTAGTCTCTCTCTCTCGCTCGTCCTCGTCGTTGACCGGTTCTCTCTCTCTCTCTCTCTCTCACACACATACACACACACAAACACACACACACACATCACACATCACACCACACACTATCACCTCTTGCTGAGGCTCTCTCTCCTCTCTTCTCATCTCTCTGATGCATATACACCACACACATACACATTCCCATTCCCTCTCTCTCTCTTTCTCTCTCTCTCTTTCTCTCTCTCTCTCTCTCTCTTTCTCACACGCACACGCACACTCACACTCACACACACACATACTCGGCAATCAGCAGAGCGTCCCATTGCGCAATCATGCGTGTACGTGTCACAAGCTCACTGTGTGAGATGGATGTCCGGACGCGTAGTCTAGCGGCTCCTCGCCCGGAACCGGTCGCGTAGCCACGGCCTTATATTTGTTAATACTCAATGCAATGGCTATAGGCATATTAATATTATGCCTATGGCCATTGCATTGAGTATTGTGTCAACTATTGAACTAGCTTGTCAACCAAGTTTAAGCATTAGTTTACTAAGGGCAGTTCTCAGTCAGTTCTCCAGTCCATGCTAGCTATCACTTGCGATCATTATTTACTGATATCATCAAGCTTGTAGCCAGACATAGTTCTATCATCCTGGAGTGTAGTAGTAGTAGTGAATTTGTAGTTTTACATCTTGGCACTATGATAAAGTTAAAGGACTGCCATGGACTGCGTAAATGAGTGACCCTTGTATCTATCTTTTGCGTCACCTCCTTATACGTCTTTTTTATGCAACTATGTAGTCAGTATTCTGATGAAGGCAGCTGGAGATGCTCCGATCTTAAAGGTGCGCAAGTGGGCAGTTGACCCAGACAGAACACTTTCCACAGTAATAGACAAACTCAACAAGATACTCAAAACTGCGGAAGGAGAGTCGGTGGTGAGTTGCCCTTCACTGTCCATGACTGAGCTTCTTCCACAAACAGCCAGTGATCACAAGCAGTTTACATCACAACAAAGAGTTACGTTAACTGAAAGACACGTGCACAAGTGTGCAGTTAATGACAACCTGGCCTTCTCTTTCCTTGGGTTTCTGAACTTACATGTTTCCCACGTGCAAAATGCTGTAAGGAGTGTAAAAGTGAGCAGAACTCCATACTATGAGATATTTTCCTGAACTAGTGCCAGCTGAATTGCACCAAGTCGTGCATCCTGATATATTGCAGAGAAGGGTCATGGGAGAGATATCGATGTATAATATGAAGTGTGTTTGGATATTTTTTAATGTAATTGGTAATAAAAAAACATTATTTGTTTCCTTTCAGTTTGTGTATGTCAATCAGTCCTTCGCTCCATCACCAGACCACAAGCTAGGCACCTTACAACAGGTAATGTGCTAATGCACTTACACGTCATGTATCTGTAGCCTCATTAGGGCTGTAACGATACACAAGCCTCTCGATTCGGTCCGGTTCTCGATATTAGCCTCTCGATTCGATTCCTTCGATTCGATTCCCAAAATATTGAAGTGTTATCTTATTTTTTATATTTTTATTATTTGGCAATAATAAATTATTAGAAATTGCCAATGAATACTAAATGGTGAATAGACTAGAGTCTAGAGAGTATATACACTGCACAGCCGCTGAGTAACATTGGTGAGTAACACTCCACAGTATATAGTGTAGTGCCGCCATCTATTGGAGGAAAAAAGTGGTATCGAAGTGAAACCGAAAATACGGGGAAAAATATCGAGGATCGGATCAAGGGAAGAGAGTCGCGATCCGATTCGATTTCGGTGGATCGTTACAACCCTAAGCCTCATGGCAACTAGATACAATAATTTCACCTAACAGCCTAGAGGGTTACTACTACTGTTACCGCTATAGTAGGTTACAGTAAGGTTGAGTGGGACAGAGTAAGGTTATCCCTACACTGTTAAGTTACATTATTGTATCTACATTGTGACATTTTTAGAAAGCAAATTTACATCCGTCCAGTTTGTATCTTTATGATATAGTTAGACTTCACTTTACATGACTTTCAGAAAGTCTCATTACGTATCTCTTATGAGATGCATTTATTTGTTGGTTAAAATTGGTTGAACCATTTATTGGTAGAATAAAACAAAATTAATTGCAAAGATTGCTAACAATTAGTCATATTTCCTTTGCAGTGTTTTGGGAGCGATGGCAAGCTTGTTCTTCACTACTGCAAGTCGCAGGCGTGGGGCTAACTCGTGGCTCCATCTAGTGGAGAGTTGGTTGTAATTACGGCTGTTCTTTTCCACCAGGCAAACACTAACAGTCGAGTCGCATGTTTAATGTCGCATTTTTGGCATTGCACTGCAATATATTCAGTACCACACTTTAATGTCTTTCATTAATTATTCTCTGCAGTTTCTGGTGTAATTGTTTATGCTGGGTATAGTATATGCTCACTTAGTGCTCAGTTACTATTATAGTGTTACTTCGATGGCAAAGTAATGGGGTGCAGACTAGTATTACTATCTGTATCTGCATCACTGTCTGAAGAGTAGTTCACTATTAAACAAAAGTCCTCCAGATGGTGTGTGCCTATCGATGTTATTTGAAGCCAAGGCAGATTTTTAACCGTTTGGGTGATGCAGTAGAGATAATAGACTTTAGTAAAGAGTTCTAGTCGCTGACACACCGTGGAATACGTTTTGGAAAATATTGGTGTGAAATGTAGGTATTGAGATAGCCTTCGAGTGTCTGTTCCTAGGTGGTCAAAGGTTGACTTGAACATTGGCGAGAGCAGGAATCGTTACCATGTCATTAATCTTTTAGAGGAAGACAAGAAGCTGGTCTTTTTCTCTCGGAAATCTTCTCAACAATTCTTCTACTAGTAATTAACTGAAGAAATATCAGCTAATCAACAGATGGCATTGCAAGAAATTTGTGTTTTGCAATAAGTATTGTCGGACATGTATATAACATTGTATGTATATTGTATTGTGAAGTTAATATATGATATATGATTATTATCCATTTCTTACATGATTTGAATATCCTTGCTACCGTTTTTAAATTTTCTACTAATTTTAGGAGGATTCCATGTTCAGAGATTTATACCCACCAGATAAAAAAAACGGGATTTATTATTAATGGCTTACCAGAGATGCCAACCACTACGATTTATCCGTATTTAATACGAATTTCGTTTGGATTTTGACCACTACGACCAGTTTGCATACTACAATTTTTATTACGATCGAAAAAAAAATCAGTGATGATATTTCAAGTGTTTTCTTTCAGTGTTACATTGATATAACATGATTGAAAATAACTACATGTATTTAGCAGCAAATATCAGTGCGAACTTATTGTCATTTTGGGTCCCAGAATGCAGGAAATTGCATCTCGGAATCAAAAATTTTCCGGGTGGGGGGCATGCCCCGAACCCCTTCTAGCATACTCGGGTCACTGCGTGACCCTCGGACTACAGGTTTCAGACATCCTCACTACAGTTAGCTCAGAAGTGTTGGCATCTCTGGCTTACTATAGTAGCTGAGTAATGTGTAAAACGCAATTGATTCTAGGAAGTATAATTGTTTAAATTTTAGTATTTTTTATTACATGTGGGAACACTAATTTTACATGACGAATTAAGTCACTTTTTCGTTTAGCACATGTGCCGCATATATCCACTTAAGTAGGTTTTAAAAATTCGCGCAGGTCATGCAATTATTTCGTATACAAATATGTACCACAAATATAATGCAAATGATGTAGACCAGTGGTGGTTTACATATATTCAAACCTGTGGTAGTGCATGGACAACTATGAACCAAAAACCTGTCTATAAAACCAACTTGGTAGATCTCATGAGTGGCAGTCATCTAGTTAAACCACTTCCAAAGGACAAACGCCTCGTCTATAAAGGACACTTAGAGGAGTTTCCTTTTGTTGTAATTATTCACAAAATGGGCCATGAAACAAATATACCTACAAATATATATAATTCTATATTAACATCTCTTCATTTCATACAAATTTATACACCAAGAAATTACTTGCTTATACGCAAATATTCATATATCAGACTAATGCACATGCTCACCATAATGTTAAAAAGGGAGGCACAGAATGGCTGTAGAAAACTTGTACAATCTAATGTTAATCTCGAATACACGCTCCATAATATTCCAGATTATTCACATATTAATTATCCCAGCCACAACCATGATTACTGCATTGTTTATGACACTATCACAGCTACTCAACAATTTTAATTAAACTGGAATGGATGCGTTATACATTCGTGATCATGAATTAAACCAAGATAAAATCTTAAAACGCTTGCAGTGCATGATCACTGCATCATTTATGATCACACCATAGCTGCAAATGCATCAGTGCATCACAGCCTCCATCCCCCATGCACACACCCGCCGTTCTCTGGCAGACTCAGCCGTTCTTTCAAGCAGGGTGCTGGAACTTGAGCACCCATGCGTGCTGGCTCGGCATGTCACGGGGAGACAGCGCAGGCATGGCGACGACGACGCCTCCACGCGGGCGAGGTTTCCACTCCAGCGCGGCGGCGTGGCCAAGCATGTTCACACTCATCTCAGACTGTGGGGTGACGGATGCTAGATGAAGCTGGTTATTAAGAGGCCAGTGCAGCACGATCGCATAGACGTGTCGCGAGCCGTCTGCTGTCACCTTGCTCGTGTACCTGTGCGAGAAAGCAGGTGATTAACAACTTGCTGTATTATATACCACATTATATATTATCTCCTGATTATATATTGCGGTATTGTATTGTATGTATATGGACCACTGCATGAAAACCCAAGTGATTAAAAGAAACCGAGTGAAAATGCAAGCAAGAAGAACTGCTGTTCTATGAGCACATGGTATGGGTTGGCACAAACTACCTTTACATTTACCCCTCTTTTGCTTTCGCATATGCTATATGATCTGACAAGGTGATTCAGTACTGTAAAAGCAACTGCATAACTAGCTAAGGATTGTTGGATGATGCTCATGGAAACAGCTAATAACGATATGAACTTAGGTGTACAATAAGTTTACAGCAGTATACGTGGAAACGTTACTTCTGCTTTACACATACAGACACATCATGGAAACTTCTTTCTGCTATATCATCCCGCTATATACACCCCACAGAAAATCACTTCCTCCCATGGTGCACTCATGCCAACTGCTGAATAATGATTACCAGATGTCCGGCGTGTAGGTGTCGTTCTGATGAGTCCAGGGCTCTGATGAATAGATGGCTTCCCCATTAACTTTCAGCCACTGCCCCAGCTCCCTCAGCCTCTCCTCAAAGATTGGCAAGATTAATCCGTCCGCTGTCGGTCCAACATTGATCAACAGGTTCCCGCCACAACTGTGCAGCATGCGGTCGGGTGTTAGCGGAAAAAACAATAAGCAAGTTGGGTTTATGACATCAACACAATTTCACTCAGTTGCTAGGCAATGAAAGTGCGATTATTCATGATTCGAAGCGGAAAAGATATGAATAAAACGCAATCGCCACAACTCTTATTTCATCGATAGCTTTGGTTCTGGGACTACATGCAGGTCTCTCTCCTCTAACACATGTGTGCAGTTCACACGTTGATTCCACAACCACTCTCAGGCACCGCTTCACCACATGATGTCAGCTAGAATGCTTAAGCATAGCGTGCGCACGCACGTTTGTATGTATGCGCACAAGCAAGCGATTCACCTGACAGTAGAAGCTAGAACGGTCAGTGTCTCATGGATCGTGAGGTAGTTTGTGAGGTTACTGCGCCGATTGTAGCCCCACGACGACTTGTCGAGAGTCATGCAGTTCTCCCACTTATGGTTTTGTAAGATACCTACAGCAGTTCAATCATGGCCAAGATTACTGCTCACAAAAACTTCACACCGAAAAATAAATGCTGCCACATGTATGTTATGCCAATTATAAATCTATATGAAGCCATGATGATGTGAATGTTATCATTGTAGCTTCTAGTTACGTCAGCTTACAAATATCAAGAAATTGCTCAGCTGCGAGTGCATGTTATGATGTCCTCACGAATTCTAGTATTTGCATGAGCTGAAATGAAATATTGTGGCATTATTGCTTTCACCTATTCTAATAACATTATCTGCTTTCACATGAGTTTGGATTTGTTGTTTCAAAGTCGTCCCGTTTTCAGCATTTCTAAGGTGCTTTTCTCACAATGACATTATGCACTGACAAAATATGAGCTAATCTCACAAACCAACTGTATGTCTGATATATCACTGAATGATATTGACACGTACCTGGATTATATCTGTCCACACACGTGTAATATCCACCATGTTTGCATAACGTATCCTTGCCCCAGCGATCGTTAGTCACCACAGTGTCCTTCACTGGACTGGTAAACAAAATAAAAGTGTGCTTAACACTGGCAACATGTTGGCTGCGTTAAAAGATAAGCACAGCTCGTGTGCGGTGGGGGCTTAAAAAGCCTATAACTGTCTGCAAGGTTATCGGTCCAACAATCATAAACGTAAGAATAGATTAAGTAAATGAGCAAAGCCGTGTTGAATTGGATGTAAGGATGCCCGTAGATGAGGCTCTATAACAACACTTCTACTCCCTCTCGTTACCTCTCATTGTACAGCCATGCCAGGAAGTCAGTGCTGTTCCAGTAAGTATCCGGGGCCTCCCACTCCCCATCTGACCAGATGATGTCAGGTCGATAAGCGTTGACGATTTCGTATAGTTCAGGCATCGTCTTCGACTAAAATGGGACACAATTCCTGTATGGCTCAAACAGGAATAACAAAAGGAATATCTGGTGTGGATCACAGCACTTCTCTGCATGGTTACACTGTGTTGTTATCACAACAAAATTGAAGTGTGCTTCAGTTACGCTGATAGGGTCTATATCTCCCTGCATGGGTACTGCCGGAACGTACCCTGGTTACGGAACGTACCCTGGTAACTATCTGATATGGTTAGGGTTAGGGTTAGGGTTAGGGTTAGGGTTAGGGAGTAAGCGTAGGCGACTCCCTAGACTCGTTAGTGGAGTAGGCGAGGTACGGTCTGGCATATTAGATAGTACCAAAGTACGTTCCGGTATACCGGACCGTACCCAGGGAGATATAGACCCTGGCAGCTTCAGTTACATAACCGAGTTTCATTTTACTAATTGGCATTGTTGACTAGGCGTCTTACCTTCACAAAATGTTTAGTGGCCCATTTGCTGCTTTTGTCAGCCAGATAAAGTGGGTGGAACCATTCAAAGAGAGAATGGTACAATCCAAACTTCATACCTCTGTTTCTAACAGGTCCAGCCAGTTCACCTACAACGTGCAACTTCAAATATCAAATATGCATACATGCATGCAGCTATGTAATTACTTAAGTAATGAAACAGCAATACAAATTTAAATAGACAAAGTGGGGGCCTGCAAGATATATAAGGCTGTGACATAATATTATTATGAACAAAAGATGGCAGAGCGAATAAAATTGAAACCAAAATTTGTTGTTATAAATGCTGAATCAATTACAATAAGAATGTTGGCGTCTCTACTAGATCTGTACGTGCATTCAACAGATCTTTCTAATTTAAACAACGTTTATTTCATGAACAATAAACTTACCAATCACGAGCATACACATATACACTATAACATCTGCTACCTAATCCATTTTTGAAGCACACTTAATCTTACCAACTAGATCTTTATGTGGACCAACATCCATTGCATTCCAGTTCCAGGATACATTGGAGGGCCAAAGTGTAAATCCCTCATGGTGCTTGCTGGTTAGCACCACATATCTGCAACATATATGATTGTTTAATGATACACAATATTAAAGGGACAGTAGCCTCTAGGATTTTACTGCATACAACTGTACTTACTGTATAACAAATCGTCTATACCCACATGTATTTGTCACCAGATACTTAATTAATTATTTACACATCAACGCTACGAATAATTGAAAAAAAAAAAAAAAAAAAAAAAAAAAAAAAAAAAAAAAAAAAAAAAAAAAAACAAAAAAACAACGGCGCGCATGAACATGCCGCACCGTGCTGCCACCCTGAAAAAGTTGCGTATTTGCATTTTTATTTGCAGCGTAAATGACCGGGGCTAATCACAAAAGTGAATTATATTTATCCTAATGTCTATTTAACCGATACGATATTCATTTTAGGGCAAATTTATCCATATTATACTGAATATAATGTCGTTTATAAGATATTATCAATCCTTTTGCTTTTAATGAATAAATAGAAATACCTCGGTCTGTAGCCCTTGGCTGAGAAGTGGTTTTGCGCAACTTCATCGTGGCGCTTTGGTGGCCCACCGTCGTTTGAATCAAACTGTAGTCGTTAGTTTTAACATTAAAGAAAAATATTTCTATGCGTGGATGCAAACCATGGAAACTTTTTATGTTTAGCGCAATTATAACCTAAATTAGCTGAAAATAACCCTAGAACCTAGAGGCTACTGTTCCTTTAAACATGTATTTTAACCAGTCCCTTTAATGTGTGCAGATCTGAAGTCGAATTTTTTTACTATTAGGGAAGTGTTGCATGGCTCAAGGTTAATTAGAACTTTTAAGGGACCACTGCAAGTTGGAGGTACGGATTTCCTTGGCTGTTTCAAGTACAGCGTAATCTTGTACAAGATTGCCGAAAAATAAATACACATAATAATAATAATATTAATAATTGTACAGAAGAACAGTATTGTACAGAAGAATTGTATGTAGTACAGTAAAGCGAGGTACGTGTAGATACCTATATATAGACTGACTATGCACACAAATAAACCTACCGCGCACCAGACGAATTGAATACATCTGCCCAATGAGTGGCATTGAAGAGTTCTCCAGTGAACTTTGGCGCAAACTCTGCATACGTGAAACCCGGTTTGTAATTGTCCGCCATAAATTTGACATGATCAGGATTTTTAATACCTTGCCAATTCCACCAAAACCATTCAGACCCAAATGCAGGCACAGAAAAGACACCCCAGTGTATGAAAATGCCTATTTTTGCCTCATCATACCACGAAGGAAGTGGTCTGGAATCGATAGAATTCCAGTTTGGATCATACTTCACAGCTGTGAGCCCAATAAAACAGCACACCAAAAGAGAAACCAAGAGCATGCTCTTAGCGCATACTGTCCTCGCCATCCTCAGCTTCTTTCTGTATTATAATTTGAGTATATAGCCTATAGGCCTATGTGACGAGCGTCTATACTGACACTCAGTGAGTCAACCTGTACTGCGGTGTGCAGCAAGTAGGCCCTAGTAAAGTCCAGCGTCGGTGGAGACGGAACACGCAGTCTCAACTCAACAAACACAAGGAACCAAGCGCCTACAGGTCCAAAGAGCTATTTACTATTCACTCTGGTTATTACTAGATATTACCAGCCTGATACGCTACGTTTACTGCAGTTTTGTTATAAATTAGGTACCGATTTACGGTTCTACTACAGAGTACAGTTTCTTCCATAACAATAATAATACGCCACTGTATCACCGAACATTTGATTGGTCGTTGTAGTTTACATTACTTATGATTGGTCGTCACGGATTTCTTCTATGTCACGTGGTAGTGACGAGTAGATGGGCACCTCTCCTCTTTGTTAATTAAAAGAAAACGAAGTGTTAGAATTTGGGATCCGTCTATAAATTCGGATCCAAAATGGCAACCTCTTGCGTTCTTGTTTGTTCGTTGAGTTGATTTGTGGTTTCGCATCTCATACTGTCTACTATTAAATTCTGCGGTAGTTGTAATTACGATTAGGTTAGATTCGATTCTCACAATGGCTGGAGAAGTTGTTGTAGATGCTCTTCCTTACGTTGATCACGAGTACGATGAACCCGGCGTACGAGAAGCGGTACGTACGTGAACTCAGTTAGGGCACTGTTTAACTGGCCCTAGGCCTACTACCTAGTCTAGTTAACATGTCCCACAATACTTCATGTCTGCAATACAATACACAATGGGTCATGTCTTCTAGACTAGCTCCGTTTGGCGTTTAACATGACCCACCCGCCAGAGGTCGACCACTCGGACCAGCTCGGCACGTGGGTCGAGATCCGGAGATGATCCGCCTGGGGATTAGGCAAACGACGTGGATATTCGTCCGAGCATCGGACACCTGTTCGTATGCGCTGTTCGTCCGAGCAGTTGCTGCGCATGCGCTGTTCATGTTGTATTACATAAATGTAATATAATGCTAGTCTAGGGAGTCGCCTACTCTCCAACCTAACTCTAATACTAACCACAATCTAAACCTACCACTAATTATTTAACTCTAACCTAACTCTAATACTAACCACAATCTAAACCTACCACTAATTATTTAACTCTAACCTAACTCTAATACTAACCAGTAACCACAATCTAAACCTACAACTAATTA
>NW_014577363.1:211482-228220 GCF_000485595.1 Priapulus caudatus
TAATTAGTTGTAGGTTTAGATTGTGGTTACTGGTTAGTATTAGAGTTAGGTTAGAGTTAAATAATTAGTGGTAGGTTTAGATTGTGGTTAGTATTAGAGTTAGGTTAGAGTTAAATAATTAGTGGTAGGTTTAGATTGTGGTTAGTATTAGAGTTAGGTTGGAGAGTAGGCGACTCCCTAGACTAGCATTATATTACATTTATGTAATACAACATGAACAGCGCATGCGCAGCAACTGCTCGGACGAATAGCGCATACGAACAGGTGTCCGATGCTCGGACGAATATCCACGTCCTTAGGCAAATATACTCACGGCCTAATTCATTTAATGTTTCACACGTGCAGACGTTGAAACGTCTATTATTATTATTATTAAATCCTTATTCAGTTATTGCATTTAATTGATAATTCAAACACAAATACGTGTACTGAAAACTGGCTTGAAAAACGTAAACTGAAAAAGGTGGTGTACAACAGCAGAGGGCTTCTACCTGTAGGCACTTGGAACGTTTCAATAAAAAATATGGTAAATAAACACGAAATGTATTTACTTCCAAAGTCTTAATGTTTATCTACTTTCTTTCGCCTATTATTGCTGATAACTTCCTGTAAATGCCGTGAAAGTAAAACAGAAAAAACTCGTAATTATTGTTGTTTGTGCACAGCGGCGTGCGTTCAGTGTACTTGTGTGTTACAGAGGATCATTTCAACGGCATTTACAGGATGTTATCGGCAATAATAGGCAAAAGAGAGTAGACATTAAGACTTTGGTAGTAAATGCATTTCGTGTTTATTCACCATATTTTTTTATTGAAACGTTCCAAGTGCATGTGATTGTGAGGGCGTCCATAGGCAGCAGGCCTGAATAAGCATCAAATAGAAATTCGAGCTCCAGACGAGTAAACTCGACACGTTAGTCAAGTTGACATGTGACTCATTCATCTATATCTCTCCCATGCGTCAAATCAATTTGTTATATTCCGTTGATTCATACATTGTATAATTATTTAGGCATTGGAGTTGGTAGAAGAAGAAACTAGGCGATATAGACCCACCAAGAATTATCTTGATTATCTTCCAACATCAAATTATGAAATGTTTGAGGTAAGAAACTCTTTATAATTAATGTTACTATGGAAATTCCTATACGGTATGTATGTAACGTATTAAAATTTTTCACATTTCCTTTGCAAGCAAAGCTCTAGCAAGTATTAAAACATGGTTACTAATACTGTTAAATCATCGACTGCTCTCTTTCCACAGACACCTGTAATGAAGAATGAGTTTGAAAGACTGTCAGCTCGATTACCTATGGATATACTCAGCATGAAACGGTGTGTACAGTTTTCACCCAAACCAGATATTTTATCAGATACAACACAATGCTGCCGATTTGCTTATATACATGGAAAAGTCATTTTTCAACATAAATTAAGATATTCGTATACCTGAAATTGGCTGAACTCTGTGAGGTGCTAATGGTGTATTTGCAGATATGAATTACCACAGCCCCCAGCTGGCAAGACCACAGATGTGGCTGCATGGCAAGAGTGTGTACAGAACTCATGTGCCCAGCTCAACCATCAGGCAATAAGGTAAATACTCTTCCAAATTAATGCTTTAAAATTTTACAAAGGATGTCGAGCAGTACTAGTATTATTATTTCTAATGCATAGAGCCTGAATCACTCACATTCGTGTCAAAAGGGTTTCATGGTTGCATCTTATCTCGCTTTCGGATGTTCACGATTGATTGAAAATAACTTTATGAGTTGCTTTACTTGTATGCTAACTTATTGCTGGCTTTGCAGGGTAGCAAACCTGGAAATGATGGCCAATTATGGGACAAATTCATGGAAACTTTACAACAGTGTGCTTGTCAACTTAGTGGACAAACAGCAAAAGCATCTCCAGGAAGTCAAGTAAGTTAGAATAATGATTACAAAAAGTTTGCACTCACATTGCCACTCCCATGTATTTAGACAAGCGTACTATACAAACTTTCATTCAAATTCTAGGAAATTAATCCAAGAAGTCAACTGGTCAAGAAAGCAAGACCAAACAAAGGCTGGCGAGAAACTCAAAGAGTTGGAGTCAAGGTGAGCAAACGGTGTAGGTTAATTTCTAGCAGGTGTGTTCGGCACTATTGTGTTCAATTACACTGAAACACATTACATTTAATCACATGTGTTGATTTATACTCATCTTTCTTGTAAACCAGGTGCACTAAGTATATTGTCTTCTTAATCTGTATGTCACTGACACTTAATGATAGGTTCCATAATTTTCTCCCAATCTTTCTAGTTGGGTTGGCTTGGTATCGAAAAATTACGAGATAGAGCAGGCTTGCGCACAGCTAGAGAAAGAACTGTACGAACTCCAGGAAGGACCTCTACCAAAGAAAATGCGCTTTGACACATAATGCACGATAGCATCTAGCCACTGTGGGCCCAGTCACTGGTACTTGTAAAATTTTGTTTACTTTGTACATTTTCAACATTCAAGTGGGTTTGTTCTTGTATGATATCAGTGGGCTAGCATTAGCAGAAGGGCATATATATAAAATTCGAGTTTATTGGGTTAATTATTACAGGACTGATGACAACACATTATCGTCATCGTGTTTATTGCAACGTAACAGTGACAATTTCCTCAGTTATATTGTCAACTAAATAGAATAATTTCTGGACAAGTGATTGCATGAGCTTAGTACTATTAATTGTACAGTAACAAGTAAAGCAATTTCTGTACGAATTTTATAATGGAAATGATCAATTGGAATTATAATCAATTGCAAAACGTGGTTTGCATTCGACGGTTTATCTGGAACACTTGTACATTACTTATAAAATGCAGGACAGTACTTGATAATAATCAATTAATCATGTCTAAACGTTTCATCTCTGATCACATAAGTGTTACAAAATATTTGATAGTATTTACCTGATAGATTTCTGTAATGTTCAGTGTATGTAAACGACTATCTTGTATTAAAAATTATTTTTTAACTGTCACAATTGTAAATATTTTTCTGTATTGATAATTCAAAAACTGCTGAAAGTCAGATATAAGAAGTGAGTTAACAAAAGTAATTATTTACAAAATATTTTTTATACATTTCCAAGAATAAAGCACATCGCAAATTACTATATTATTTCATAACAGATACAGATAAGCTCCCTTTACTATGTCCTGCAGACGAGAAGTGGTGACACAACTAATACATAGCAAAACGAATAAAGCAAGCAAACACAGATGGAATACTGTACATGATTCTTCAGAGATACTGTCTTTACATGTGCGGCCAATGCTTGACTGAGTCGTCGACAATTACCCACGCATAATATAGCTACTGTTGCCCTAACACTACCAACTTTGCTATCATTGGGGCTAAACTTCCCTTCCGCAATATCCACGAAACACTACGAATGAGTCCACATTTCATTCCTGCCTGGGCCTCACGCAGTCATCAATACCATAGTAGCACTCACAAAAACGCCACCTTCCACAATCTACCCATATACATGCCCCCTAACAAGCATCTCTACAAACAAACATACACGACAAGCAATCACGAATGTTGATAACGTGCGACGATGCACGATGAAACGCTCTGATCAGCTCACTAGTGGCGACACCTGTTAGGACTCCCTCCACTTCAAATCTCATGATTGTTAAAACTTGCTCATCATCCGACCATCGGTGGATAGCATGGGCGATTATGTTGCGAAGAGACATGCCAGTTGTCTGCATGTGTACAGAGGAGATAAACGTCTGTGCACCAACTATCGACTCGGCCACGAGGATATTCTCTTTGAATACCGTATAGGAACATCAACATGCAGGGGCAATATGTACACTGCTTCTATTATAAAATGTATCTTCTTTACCCGTTTAATAATATCGACCATTTACTTAGCAGGATGCAACAAAGTGCATTGCTCACTGCATTGATGTACATACTCACACTAGTAAAGGTGCATTGCCCACGACCTGACGTATGTATTCACAATAGCAAAAACACTGCCTTGCATTTCCCACTGCCTTGATATAAAGATGTATGTATACATACATCTTTATATATATGTACTGTCATTATATAGTTATATATATATACTTATAAAGATGTATGTATAGATTGTATATATATGCACACTGGTAAAAGCGCAATGGCTGCCGCACTGACGCATACATGCACACCGGTTAAAGCACGGTGCCCACAGCCCCGATAGTTATATGAATTCTGGTTAAAGAGCAAAACCCACTGCACCGATATACACACACACATACTAAAAGCATACTGCATGCTGACCTATCGAGACAATGCATGCACGTACATGTGAAGAAGTGCTAGCGCCAGAATATTACCAGATCTTGATGTTAGTATGATGTATGACAGCGCGCTTTCATAGACTACAAGCATATATTTACCACCCACTACCTGGGGAGACAAGCAAACAATTTCTTGCTAACAGTAGTTGTTGGTTGGGTGTATAGGCAAGCTATTTTTACTAGCTATTTGATGGACACACACTATAGTATTGGAGAGGCACTCAAACAGAGCAGAAGAAGGTTAATCAGGAAGCATTATGATGGCATAATTTCAACAATTCAGCACGGTTACATGAAGTGCAAGTTTCAGGATTATGTGCGAGAGAGAATGACCCAATGCTCCTTTCTGCGCCATCAGCATCTGCAAAGACCACCTGCTGAAGGTGCCGAGTGGTTCCAAAGCCACATTGACCCCTGGCCTCCACACACTGCAGCCGACCGCACGACGCCAACGCTGGAAGCGAAGCCCTTACGCGTCGATCCCGCCCCGCGCACCTAGTGTATGTTGAGAAGAGCATCAATCGGCACATTGTCAAGGCTCACCCTCAGTTCCGCTGCCAGGGTGGCGCCGCTGCGCAGACCGTTGCGCGGACTAGCGGTCTTCGAGCGGCGCCCGCGCGACGAATCGCTCGCGTCGCTAGGGGGCGCTGCCATCGCCGCGCCCTTGGCGGTCGTCTCCTGCGAGCGGCGCGGCATATAGTCCGTGCTGCAGAGCTGCGCAAGGTTCGGCATCATCTCCGCGTCCCACATCTTCAGCCGGCGCAGCTCCTTCAGCAGGTTCTCCTTGCCGTCGGGCGCCGTCCCGGACGCACTCGCCGCGTCCGCTCGACCCGCCGCCCGGCTCCCGCGCCGGCGGCGACCGCGCGGCGCTGCGGCTCGGGGAGCGTGGAGGCAGGCGTCGCGGCGGCCTGTCTCCGCGCGGGAGCTAACGGTCGTCGTCCTGGCGCGCGCCGCCCTCCCCGCCGTGCGCCGCGGCGCTCGGGGTTCCACCGCCAGGGGGCGCCTGCTCGCCGGCCGCCTCCTCCCTCGTCGCGTCAGGCGGCGATTCTTCTTGTTCGTCTGTGGTCGCAGGAGAGTCTGTGAGCTGTGTGTCTCTGGAGGAGGAAGTGCGGCCATCCTTGCCGCCGTGCACGCTCCCTCGCTCGGCCGTGGCGGCGTCGTAGCTCGTCCCCGCCGCACCGCTGCCGCTCTGACTAACACCCGCACGCAGCGAGTACGCACGTCTGGTTGACGGGTTGCCGCCACCGGCGGCTATCACAGTCGAGTCTCGCTTACCGAGGTCCCGCCGCTTGGACGTGTCGTCGAGAAACAAGCGGCGCACGTGCGGCGTTGGGCCGTTGAGGGCGCCGGCGTCACGCACGTCGACACTCACGAGGTGGATGCGCGGCGAGCGGCGAACGCTGGCAGTAGCAAGCACTCGCGCGTGGTTCACGAGCTCACCAGGTGGCGCTGTCTGCCGCGGGGACGTCTTTTGCTCGGCGTCCCTTCGCGATTTGCCGGTCGTCTTTTTCAAGGTTGCCACCATGTTGGGTCTGCTCCCTCCGCCGCCTGCTGCCGCCTCTTCCTTTAAGCGACCCGTGCTCCCTCGAGTCACGACGGCCGGGTTAGCATTCCCGTCCAGTCGTCGCCGCTTCGCGCGCGGGACGAGTTGGTCGTTGCAGCCTCTCCTCCGCCGCGGTTGTGCATCTACACTGACAGGCCTGGCAATGAGATGCCGCCTGCTCGGTCGCCCGACCAACCGCTTCGTCGCCATGACTACGACCGACGGCGCGGCGTCCTCCGCAGGCAACCGTTGACCATCTGTGCTTGTGCATGCAGACGTAGAATCGCCGCGCCCTTCGTCCAGTATCCCCCGTTGCTTCCTCTGGTTCGTGGAACTGGCACGCAGGTGGGCGCCTCCCGCCGGCCCGGGGACGGCGCCCCCTGGCGGGACGCAGCAGTATCGCGCTCGCGCGGCAGCCAGCGTGTTGGCTCGGCATCCTCTCACTGCCACAGTCGTCGTCGGCTCATTTCGCATCTCGGGGAGACCGCGACGGGAATGCCGGGACGGCAGCGCCCTCTGCCTTGAGCCGTGATCGTGTTCGACAGTATCCAGAGCGAAATCGCCCGGCCCGCATCGCGTATCTCCATCGCTGGACCGCGAAGCAGCGTCTAATTCCCGGACACCGACGCCAAGTCTCGATACCGCCTCCTCGTCGAAATCAGCCGCGTGAAACCTCTTGTTGTTCGCCCGCACAGCCGTCTTGCTCGGAGATTCATCGACGGACTGGTCGGGATTGTTCCGCTGAAAGTTAATCAAAGATCTCGTACTACGCGACTCCCTGATGACGTGTTCTCCGGCTCCGGGCGGCTCCGACGGCGCCAGATCGCTCCTCACTGCATCGACATCGACCGACGCATCGTCTGCTGATTGCACGCGACGCCGCGCCCTTCTTTGGTATTTGCGCCGGCGTCCCTTCGTGAAGCTAGTCCGCCGTTTCGCGCCGTTTCGCGCCGGATGCGGCTCCGCATCGTCGCACGATCGCTGCGCGTCCCCGACACCCGGCGTCTCGTCGACACTCCGCCCCGTCTCAAGGTCGTCGACCCGCGGCGTCTCGGTGGACGAGGCGTTATCGCTGGGCGGAAGCTCCTCCGGTTTGATCGGACGCCGGCACAGCTGCGGCGATGCCGTCCTGGGTCGACCGCGCCGCCCTGGCGTCTTCGTCGTCCCCGCAGCACCAGGTTTACGCCCGCACGTGTGCTGCCAGGACTTGTAGGAGGTCGGCGCGCCGCGACCGACGAGGAGCGCGCGGTCGTAGATGCTGCGGTCGTGACTCGCCGCCACCAGCAGCTTGATCGTGAACTCGGAGAGCCGGTTGAAGCGCGTCAGCGCGCCCTGCTGCATGAGGAAGACGTCCTCGCGCATGCGGTACCAGTTGCGCTTCAGTTTCTCACGCCGCTCGACCATGTAGCAGAGATTGCGCACCTGCAACAGCCACAGAGATGCCGCTCGTTAGCGAGCGAGGTAATAATGTCACACAGGGTCATACACGGTATCGCACGAGTTAATAGACATTGTGTCACGTGTCACAGAGATGCCGCTCGTTAGCGAGCGAGGTAATAATGTCACACAGGGTCATACACGGTATCGCACGAGTTAATAGACATTGTGTCACGTGTCACAGAGATGCCGCTCGTTAGCGAGTGAGGTAATAATGTCACACAGGGTCATACACAGTATCGCACGAGTTAATAGACATTGTGTCACGTGTCACAGAGATGCCGCTCGTTAGCGAGTGAGGTAATAATGTCACACAGGGTCATACACAGTATCGCACGAGTTAATAGACATTGTGTCACGTGTCACAGAGATGCCGCTCGTTAGCGAATGAGGTAATGTCACACGGGGTCATACATAGTATCGCACCAGTTAATAAACATTGTGTCACGTGTCACAGAGATGCAGCTCGTTAGCGAATGAGGTAATAATGTCACACAGGGTCATACACAGTATCACACGAGTTAATAGACATTGTGTCACGTGCTCGAGGTAATAGTGTCACACAGAGTAACACACAGTATCACACGAGTTATTAGGCATGGTGGCACGCGAGGTAACAGATATGGTGGCACGTGGTAATATACAGTATAACACACAGTAACAGACACGGTGACACACTAGAAAATACTCTGTACAAACTCATACCAGTTAACTAGCTGGAAACGAGCTGGATAATGTACATGGTGTGACATAGTGAAACAAAGATGGTGTCATGTGAAGTAATAAACATGGTGTCCCCTGATGTAAGAGACCTGATGATACACCAGTGAATAGACATAGTATGGCACAAGGTAAGAGTCATGCTGTCATGAAAGATAACAGAGATGGTGTTCCGCTAGTGAATAGACATATTATAGCACTAGGTAATAAATTCACTGTATCACGCTCAGTGTTTGCCACTGAGCAGAAAAAGCTGTAGGCCTGCAGGGCCTATAGCTCCTAAAAGCTGCAGGCCCGCCAGCGAAGCTGTAGGCCCGCCAATTTTGGAGCAAATTACAGTAATAAAACAGCATATCATGTTCTTCCTTGTGTTTATTAGTCATTATCAATGTCCATAATCATAATCCCTCTGTGTTTCCTTCCTCTCGTCGGATGACTGTTTATGCTTCTTTGTCGGGGGCTCACAATAAGGAAACGCCACATCGTTGTTATATGTAGCTCCTTGGTAACTACGACTCTCCACGTTGACAGCAGAGAGACAGACTGGTAGTCTGGTACACATCGGGGACTTCTATGGGGGTCTGGGGGCCAGAACGTTTTTGAAAATTATAAGCTCTGAGATGCAATCTAGAGCCATTTCAGGGTACTCCAATACATTACAACTAGCAACACTTTTTGGTGGAAAAGGAAAAAATTATGTAAAATTTTGATGGGCACTGGGGAATTCCGTCTGTGTTGAGTGTGTCAAAAGTAAATGTATTTTGTAGACATACAAGCTCTTACGTAGGAAAGCTTTTATTTAGCTACACCCTGTATAAAATGTATATAGTTTTTCCAAACGTTAAAAACAATATGACACGGTTAAACCTGAGTGGTGCGACAAGGCTCGTACTGCTGTGTTGCATGACCTATGCTAAGTATAGCCGCCATCACGCGTGCTTCTGCCGCAGCTACAGTGACTTAATGACATGTTGTGTTAAACTTGAGACACTTATTATTATTTACTGTCACTAATTCAACATGATATACTTACGCTAAATCTTCTTTAATATTATTTTAAAACAGTATACGTGATACGTTTGTCAATAATACCGCAGTGATACTTTATTTGTTTTACATCCAAACGTGAAATGCGCGGGGGATGTGAGATTATCACAACCTCGCGCACTACCGCCCGTGAACAGTGAGCGTGCCTCCGACGTGCCGTAACTAAACCGCCTGAGGCGCCTGCTTCGCCGAGCACGAACGCCCCTCGCCTCGCGCTCGCATCCGCCTCCCCCCGCCCTAGCTCTCGACCCTTCTTGACGAAGCTCCCCGCGCAGACGGCGACGCGTTCGAGCCCGGCAAGCTTTGCAAACAGCCCTGAGGCGTGTTAGCGAGAGCAGAGCGGAGCCAACCTATCGATGCGAACGCGATCGTGAACGCACACGTGAGGCCTCCTGAACGACACACGACGCTGCCTGTGAATGACACACGAGCGCTCCGCGGGTTGATCAAAGATGGCGGGCCCCCCATCGGAGCGGGTTACTCGCAGCAATTTGTAATGCGCAAGCAGATACAAGCTACTCTTAAACCCGACATTGAAGACCGCGACGGAAAGTGACTCGCATCACCCCAATTGAATTAGAATATGAATGACTGAAAAGTGAATAAGTTGAATAGCGCATTAGCAAATTGACGTCAGAATGTTAGATTCGCATATCCGGCTCACCCACCAGAATTTTTCGGCGCGCCATCCCTTGTAAAGCTCTCACGCCGACCCCACTGAGCGACACAGCTTTTTCAACTGCGCGCCAACCTGACGCTCGCTCGCACCCGTGGGCGTTCGCCCCTCGCCGCGCAGCCCTGTCGTTCAGCCCAAGGGCGAGCCGCCCCCGCGCCGCCTCCACCCGAGCGAGCGGCCCTCCGCAGCGAGCGTTGGTCTCCTGACAGGCCTCTGTTAGCGTCAGTGCGGCGAGTTGTCTAGCAGCATGGGCGCGAAAAATCTGGCGAATGCCGCAATGGCTACATTTCCTGACGTCAATTCTTGGGGCAATCTATTTCAACTTTCTATTTTCACGTTTTCATCGTCATTCATTTCCCTTCTAAAATTCAATTATGTATTGCAATTTCGTCTGCTAATATCGTTTAACAGTACTTTGTTGCTTCGCGATTAAATTGCTGAGTCCCCCCCTTCCCCGCATGGGGGCGGCCCCGCATCGCTTATGATCGAGCGAGCGACAAGCGAGCGCACCAGCGAGCGTCGTCGTGTGCGTTAGGAAGGCGCTGCGTTGTTTCATGCGAGCGTTCGTCTCGAGCGCCTCGCTCTCGGCTGAACACGCTCTGGCAACACCAATGTAAAAGGTTCGCTACGACTGGCACAAAGTAAGGTCCAGCCTTTTTATTCGATTTTGTGGTATGCAACGTGGTATCGAGGGATTCAGGAACTGTGACTAATGGTGGTCCGAAATCCACGCGAACGGTGCGCGCGGATCTCTTTTGAATGCCAACTAAAGTTGATTGCAGTGGGCGAACGCATTGTTTACATGTATGTCACGGTTTATCACGGATTAGTTTTCAAATAAATACGCCTGGAAGTTAATATGCATGAACAGATTTCTACAGGTAACAGTTTCTCAGTGTTTCGAATTTTCGGTGATCAAATAGCTGTAGGATCAGCGGGCCTGTTTGATCAAGAAGCTGTAGGCCCGGCATCGAAACTGCCGGCGGCGGGCCGACGGGCCGACGTGAATTTCGAACACTGTATCACGCTAGTCAATAGACATATTACAACACGATATAATGGGAAAACCCGTGGTACACGGTTAACAGGCAAACATTAATCATGTTGGCTAGGCTTAGCGAGTGCCACTTGGTGCTTACCCTTTCTAGGTCTTGTCGTACGTAAATGAGCATCTTGAGACGTTCACATAAGCTGTCTTCTTCCTGCTTCAGAAGCAGGTCTTCCTCATACTTCTTCGGCGTTAGCAAGGGTCGGGTGAATTCGCTCTGAAATGGGAAGATAGATATGTGCCACCTCTAGATATAATCTCCCATACAATGCAATATAGTACGGTATATATAATTACACAAAATGATACCAGAACCTAAATACTATACAGTAGGTACAATGGGTGGGTAGGTAGGAATTTAATACACACAATTAAATAGTCATAAGCACACACGGATGCATGCACTCAAACACACTTTTGATAGTGACGATTATTAAGTTTCAAAGCAAGCACAAGTTTGATCCTGAATGGTCTGGCGGGGTAAACAGCAAACAGATATTTTTCGTGGGTGGTCCTACAAACCGTTCTCTTCAGCTTCCAGTACTGACAGATGAGATCCACGTCAGCATCGTCCGCCTGCAAGTTGCTAGCGATTGATCGAATGCTCGTGTTCTTGTAGAATTCCTGCTGCACACGGTAGATCCTGCACAGATACAAACTTTACAGGTTTAACAGAATAATTTGTACATACACAAACTTTAACGTAGTTTTGCACAAACACTATGCGGCAATACCACAGCATAAACAGTACACCCTCCATGTAACTACACCGGAGAATTACTACGGACAATGCAGCCACTATACTAGATTAGATCTGTGTATAGCTAGCACACCTAGCGTTGCGTTCGTTAGCAGTCTCCTTCTTCGTCGGCGACCGCTTGGCTGAGTCTTGTTTCTTCCTCGGCGTGATGACGTGACGTGCGCAGTATCCCTAAAATCATCACAATGTCAGTTGCATCCCTCGAACACGATAGAGGACATCATATATTCACACGCACACGCAAGCACGCACACGCAAGCACGCACACACACACGTACAAAACATATATAACTAGAGCACTCGGAGAGCATAGACCTCCGCCAAGGCAGCTGAATTCTCTCAATGTGAAATTTTTTATTAATTAATTAATTAATTAAGTGGAAAAATTAATTAAATGTGATCGGTAGTAGTGCACGAGCGTGCAGGTGGGGAGGACTGGTGGTTGCCGCTTACCGTCTGTGTTTGTAGAGTCTACAGCCCAGCCGCACCTAGGCGGAAGTTGACACTGAAACGTCATGGTAAACACACCACACAAACCAACACTCCAATGGCACGCCGGTGAAAACATAACCTGCGCCACGCCCCTGGCGGAGGTAACAAACACGTATATCATTTGAAACGTTACATTTGTTTAGGTGCCCAAGATATTTAACAATGGTTGTGCTCGTGACGGATAAACTATAGAAATCAAGCTGTAGTAACACACATTGCAGATACAGCAATTAGCAAGAAAGCACTGGCAAGCGGAGCAAGATAGTATTCTGGTTGTTTGAACACGTGAAATCCACAGTTACTTATATTACCAGTAAGTTGATCCTTGCTCTCCCGGTTCATCGGATAGTTTCTGCTCCATACGTAGATTAGCAGTGAAGCCACATGTTACGTGGAATGCCTTCTTACATGACTTTACCTGTGATGCATAAATAACGCCAATATACTCCAAGGCATCACTAAGATACACACACCCTAAAAGATCTTAGCCTTCAGTTGGTAATATCCTTAGCCAGACAATTCTGCCAGACAATAGGGCCAAGACCCTGCTTCACTCTCACTCTCCCTGTCTCTCTCTCTCCAATCTCTCTCTCTCTCAGTCTCTCTCTCTCATCTCCTCTCTCTCTCGTCTCCTCTTTTCTCTCATCCCTCCTCCCTCCCATACTTTCTTTCTCTCTCTCTGTCTTCTCTCAGCTCTCTCACGTAAGTCTTCTATTTAACATCAATTCCCATTTATCAACTGATCACTTATTTTTTAATTCTTGTTCTTACCCCTTCCGTCTCTTCTTCTCGTACGAACTTATATAGTAATCATATATATATATAAATATATATATATATTTATATATATATATATATATATATATATATATAATATGATTATATATATATATTATATATATATGTGTGATTGTGGATCCTCACCGTGCACTGTATACATGCTCCAACCTTTTCCTGGCACACACAGCACACGAGGTCCCAGCGACTCGCCGGTATAGCGGCGATGTCCGTGATCGGCTCCATCAGCTCCGGCGAGCCGATGCGCACCTCCGGAATCCAGAGCGCACAGCTGACATGAGCCCACTTAGTACCGCTCCTGCATGAAAGACATCAGCAGTCATAGCATTAGTTTACGTTATTAACTGAATCGCTGCTGAACACTCGATGAAGGTAGTAAGACGCTGAGTATGAAATCTCGATGGGGGCACTCCACGACCACATGCAGCCAGGCACAACCACTTTAAATCATAAACTATACTACTATTTATACTAGTATATGCCAAGCTCCCCGGCAAACTGCAAGAACCAATCACAAACTTCCACAGGCTAGCTTGGACACTAAAAAATCGCTGAACATAGAACACGAATGTTCGGTAAACTTCTGGTATGCGACAACATCGCTGACGACTCATCATTTGCAAGTCAGGTCAAGCCAGACCGCAACGACGAAGACTCACTTTGTGGGTTTCATTGCTCCGCCGCGCTGAGGACAGAACATGCACTGCGGACGGATGCCGAGAGCACAGCACCGGCACAACCAGTCTCCTGGTGGGATCACCTGGATTCCGTAGCAAGCCTGCATTCAAAGCATGGATAACCAGTGTCAGATATAGTACAGCACATTACGGTTCAGCACTGTACAGTATGATTCAGTACAGCACTGTACAGTATGATTCAGTACAGCTCAGTAAAGCACTGTACAGTACGATTCAGTACAGCACTGTACAGTACGATTCAGCACAGCACTGTACAGTACGATTCAGTACAGCACTGTACAGTACGATTCAGCACAGCACTGTACAGTACGATTCAGTACAGCACTGTACAGTACGATTCAGCACAGCACTGTACAGTACGATTCAGTACAGCACTGTACAGTACGATTCAGTACAGCACTGTACAGTACGATTCAGTACAGCACTGTACAGTACGATTCAGTACAGCACTGTACAGAGGTGAGATTATGGTCAGCAACTCCCTGTTTACCGTCTGAATCACGTATTGCAATTATTTGTAACATAGAAATCAAACATGATAGTTACATGAAGCATGACGCAAACATTTTTAACACAATTGAAACACAAGTCCCGACTGGTGCCCAAACAGATCGGATGCACCCCTTTTCAAATCATAACCGTGTTTAGTTGTTCTAAGCGAGTGCAGGCTTTGGCTCACCTGATGCACAGCAATGTCACATCCATCGCAGAATACCATCTCATTGCCTTCCTCATAGTCGGGCTGTCATAGAGAAGAATCAACGTCAATCATTGAGGTAGCACAGGCACCTCCATCACTGACATAATATAAAATTATCAACCTAACACTGAACGTCACACAAATCTATTCCACGTACTAAACAATGAATGACAAATTTCTCTTTCTTTAGCACGTATGTGAAGAAGCTAAAGTTAAGCTACAACAAAAAGAGTAAACCTTTGTGAGAGCAAGCATGTAAGAGGCAGCAACAATAGAATACTTACTGATCGGCAGACAGTACATATAGTGTCATCATCGTATTCAATTCCAAGGCCTTCCTCATATCGCATCGCCCTCTCTAAGCTCATGTGTGACTGAAAATATACATCAAATACATCGATTCAGAACAGATTACCTTACAAAAAAATTCTTAGCTTGACTATGAATATCATTTGCATGCCAGTGTTTGTTCTGCATACAACCAATTCCACTCACTGGGGTCAGTTTCGACTTTCCGTGCTGTTAACTTTAAAAAATTCACCGAGCTGCCCTCTACTAGCCGGATTAATCATTATATATACATATATGATATATAGGTCCAGCTAAACAAATACTTCACAAGTGCAATATTCCCATACTACAATACTTATTGCGTTTTGTAAAGAAACTCCTGGAGACATAATCTTAGTATAAATATTACCATCTCTACACACCTAACAGCAACAGCAACTAATAACAATAATCTGCATTACTGGGCTTTTCATCCTTTGGGCTTCTCATGTAGTGTCACACACTGTGCTGTCACCTACTAATCATATCAATCATTACCGCACATCTTCTCACCTGCACTTCAAGTTCTTCTATTATTTGTTCCATCGGTGCCTCAACAATAGGGTTACCACCTAGAAAAAATTACAAGAAAGAAATGAGTTAAATTGTGTATGATTTACTTACGATAAAACACGAGGTTTTCACTTTGTGTTAATGTGAGCATCTTGACTTTCATTTTCAACCATAATTACTAATACTATTTATGCACGATATCAGCAACTAATGTAGAAATTGTTTGACCAGAACATACCCCTTTGTTACTTTATGCCAAAAAATACCATCGCTGCGACATTTCCACTATAACTACTACACGTTATCACCAACAAACGTACAGATTTATAAACCAGGAAAATCTACCACGCGACAATGGCCAACAATAACCCACGCTCTCGGAGTCACATCACACTCTCACACATTTCGCCCACAATTACTCCCTCACACAACATCACACTCGCTAGTCCAACCAGGGGACGCTCACCGCTGGCTCTGCGATCGTCGTTGACGCGGTCGAGCCAGAAGAGATCGATGTCATCGAGATCGTAGCGACACGTGCGTTCCGCGCGCTCGTCCAGCGTGTGAGAGACGTGCGTGCCGCCGCCATAGGTCGCCGCGTCGTCGTCGCCGCCATTTGCAGCGCGCAGAAGCTTCTTTGGTAGCCGGAAGTCGCACCGCTGTGTCAGTGCTGTCGTCACGAGCCTGCGGGAACACGAGCACGGTGAGCAACGACGCGAGCACGAGGGGGGTGAGCAACGACGCGAGCACGAGGGGGGTGAGCAACGACGCGAGATAGCAGAGGTACACGTTAGCGATGCTGACGCCGAGGACGAGGTGGTATTGACAGAAATGTGAATAATTCTCTGCATTAATTGTTAATTAAAAATTACTAAACTAAATTATCTGAATTGTCTGCGGCTGGAAAATTTTCCCATTGACACAATGACAGCTGACAGTGCTGATCGATGTTTTTACATGCAGCCAAAAAAAATACCGACGTCAGACAAACATGTGCTCCGATAATGCAAACGACACATCACAAACTGACATCAAACGATCCACTAGCTAAGAGGAAACACGAGAACATGGCAGGAGAGCGGCTCCACCTGGCAGCGGGTTGCGGTAGCTCGTCTGGATTGACTGGAATCTGCACGCCGCGTTCCCATTCCTGCCGCCAGGAGTCGCTGATCATCAGATAGCTGTGCGGCGGCAGCTGCTCGCTGTCACCGAGCTTCATCGCGCTGATCAGGTCCTTACGGAAGAGCTGCAGAAACAAACGCAAGCACATGCTGTGCACTCGTGCTGCATCGATCGTTTCGGGACCTGAAACTCGCGTTTTCTTTATCATCGGGGACAGTACTCCATTGCTTAGAGGGAGGGTAGAGACAGACACAGACATTACAAACTGTCACCAGGGCCGCCTTCGGCTGTGATACCTCGGTTCCGACCAGACGACTAGCGGGCATCCATCACAGCCGAATGGGATTAGTACCGACTGTAGTTTATTCAAAATGTCGGCGCCCATACAGAATCGCGCTTCAGCTTGTTTTTATGAGTTTTTGAGTATGATTATGGACGATGATGAACAAATTCTTCTCAGACAGCTTAATCTGATGATGTCCACTCAAGCATTAGGTGTAGTGGACAAATTTCCAGTTCAACT
>NW_014577363.1:229310-230804 GCF_000485595.1 Priapulus caudatus
AGACAATGCATCTAGACATGTACGTTTGCAGCGTATTGTGCAACCCTGGCCGTATGTAAAATGAACGCGCGCTCGCTGGTGCGCGAGCCGCGAGCGATCGATCGCCCAGGAGCGATGAACGAGAAGAAGCGCGCACCGTCATTATTGCATATTTCAAAGTTTTGGATACCAACATTGTTGAAATTACTATCTAAAAAAGGGATACCAGATTTCAAATACCTGAATACTGTACGTGTACCGCCAACACTGGTATAAAGAGCTCAGGTTATTGATTTTATAGAGGTTGCAACCATGGACACCGGACAACCACGAAAGCAATTTGTAGTTGCCCGAGAGAAAATGCAGTCGTCACGGACGACTGTTAAAATTGAGCCCTGCTCACACAATAGCATTTGGTATTACAAATTAATGTGCAACACAGCAATAGCTCAGGACGTTGCCAGCAAGTTATAAAAATGTAGACTAGCCAATTGTGAAATAAGGTTTACATCCCATGACTAAATGAACTGATTGCTGCAAGTTTCCGCAAATAGTGTTTTACCCTTTTCTTCTGCTGTTTCAACTGCAGCATCCAATGAATCTTCACTGAAACTAGTTGGAGCCCCTGCATAAAAAAATCCCACACATAAACATTTACATTACCAGACTAGGCAACTAGGATTGCTCAATTTTCTTCAGCATAATCGATGTAAGTTTTTCAACTATAAAGTTTTTATGCTATTCATAACAATAAAAAATACAAAATCATTATTGCTCTTTACAACCATCATGCTTTTAAATTGCTGACAGATAACAATTTCTGAAAACAACTTGTAGACAATAACATTGACGTACCTCGAACTTCACTAAGCTTGTTCAACAAGCGCTTGATCTTTTGAGAAGGCATAGTCTTCTGTAAAGTTATATAGAAAGATTTCACTTTAGCAAACACTATCATAATACAATAAATGAAGCTATATGATTTAATATAATCAGTAGAAATCACTTAAGATAAATACATAAAACACAAGATGTGCTTTGTCCACAGTCTAAGCCCTGTATGCATTCATTCACCTACTTCAAACAGGTTTCTCAATTAAAGCTTTATTTAGATACAATAATGTAGCTTTTACTACACCAGGGTTCTCCCCACGTTGCGCAAACGGGGCGCGCGCGCCCCGTTTGGAAAAACTCCCCCCCGTTTGAATCGTTGCGCCCCGTTTAAATTACCTCCGCCCCGTTTGGAAAATTCCACAACAATAAGTTTGACAGCGCCGGAATCGATCGTCAAGAAGTACTATTCGACCAGGACACACGGCGCATGTATTTTTACAGTACCACGCATGCACTGTAGACAATACAACAGTCAACCTGTCCCTTACAGACTTACTGTACACCGACTCGGCTATATCTTATATATACAAGAACCCCAAATACCGTCTATGGTGTGGTGGCGATTTTACGCATTAATTAGTGTTACGGTAAAAAAACACGCCCCCTAGTTTCCCCCCTCCC
>NW_014577363.1:230829-239121 GCF_000485595.1 Priapulus caudatus
AATCGGGGCGGAGGTAATTTAAACGGGGCACAACGATTGAAACGTGGGGAGAGTTTTCCCAAACGGGGCGGGCGCGCCCGGTTTGCGCAACGTAGGGAGAACCCTGGTTAGATCCTGCACACTGTCCACTTAAGGTAATGTCACTTCCACATTCCACCCATGCCTGCAGAAATGGAAGTGCTTAAAAATGTTAATTTAGTATTTTTACGCGCTAACTTCACACCTATGCAGAAATGAAAGAGATTTCAGCAATCGTGTTTTGTGACCAACAGCTTAGATCTGATCTGGAAAACTATAAAATTTGTATATAGGTGTGGGGTTACTAGGTAAAAATGCTAAGTTAATCAATTGCTACCTCACAATTTTCCTCTGACATTAAAACCCTGCTACTTTGGTAGGATTTTTTGTTTGACATAGTCAAGTGGCGTAATTTATTTGGTAGGTTGAGTGTAGGATATAACACACTGTCACTACCCTAAATGTGTTCCTGTATCATAGAATGAAAGTTCAGTGGCATTAGTCGTAGTTTATAGTTGCAATGTTGTTGACAATGGGCCGTATATCACTCAATATCACAACACTGAACACTCAACTCAATGTTCAGCAACAACTGTGCCAACGTAAATGCCTACCATAGTTTCTGTGTTTATAATTGGTACCGGTAGCCATAAAGCTGCTTATCTAATTTCATGTAAACGCTGTTTAAAATAAATGAACTGATAATTACCTGAATAAGCAAATAAAAGTAACTCTACTGGCTACAGTCTACACTCTACAGAGTACAGTGTTTTCGCGCGTAAACACCTAACATAACTCGCTCATGACTTGGTAGGCATTGCCATTGCCCATTGGTACCTAATTTTTAGCTTCCATCAGTTCACATAATTATGGCTTAAGTCGATTAAAAACGTACTTCTAACACTATAACACAGACTACTTACAATCAGTGTAAGCCGTCTTAGTCTAATTCTTTCTAATTTTGTTCACATTATGATTCAAAGTATTGCAGTTTCCTCTTCAAAATTAATACCGTTTTCGCGGCCATTTTAAACACGTGACCATATCTAGGTGGCGTTTGTATTCGCACCATAAGTACTGTTCAATTGTTTCCCAAGGACTAGAATTTTTCGAATGCTCATGCGTATGCGAGTTTCTATTCTGTAGTGAGATATTCGTCAAAATCAAAATGAGTACTGTGCCTGTAACAAAACACGTCGTCGGTACAGAAACGGCTGGAAATCTAGACGTTTACGTTTATGGAGATTTAGAACAAATAGGTACGTTATGTAGTTAAACCGTTTCTGCTTTGCTCCTACTCTAGATTGTGCGTTATTGCACGCACTCCTTTTCCGACGGCTACGGATTAATGCCCCAATAATGGCATGCCCCTCCCCTCACTAAGAAGAGTAAGTAAGAGTAAGAGTGGTAATTGTAATCCATCAAATGATCAACCTTACACTGTCACTGGAATTGGGCAAGAGTAGAATTATAGGACTATGGTATACCCGGCATCACTTATGATTATCGCCTAACTACACTGCTGAACATTCTGTGCTGTTGACAGTGTTGTTGCTCACACTCACAGGTGGGTGTACCGTGTAGATGCAATGTCAATAATGTAACCCAGCAAGAGTAGGGTAACTCTTGTTGGGTTACATTATTGTATCTAAGGTGGGTGTTGCTGCTTATTCGAATCTAAAATTATAAAATACGCTGTGGCTATATGCCCGGCAGCCGGGCACGGTCTTCGTTTTCCTAAATGCCCGGCAGTTCTTAACCCTAACCCTAAACCTAACAAAAACCCTAACTCTAGCCCTAAACCTAACCCTAACCCTAATCCTAACTCTAACCCTAACCCTTGTTTACTTGAGATAACGCTAAAAATTAAAAACTGCCGGGCATTTAGGAAATCGAAGACCGTGCCCGGCAGCCGTCAGATATACGCCGGCTGCCGGGCATATAGCCACTGTGTATAAAATAATCTGGGTCTGTACCTCAGACTCAGTTTACCTTCACGTATCATCATCGTAGGTTCAGCACGTGATGATGACACCTCAACTCACTGCTGCCTATTACGTTTACTTTAGCATGCATTATAATATTTATATCACCTTTGCACTTTGCATATTATTTAATAACAGTCAAACAGCCATGTAACAAATATTTGCTTAGAGTATAAGATAAAAATGTTTCTTCCTTAGCCTAAAGTGAAGACCGAATTAATATGTTAATACTTATAATCACCTGATTCCTGTTTTTGGGAATAAAATCTTTGATGACATTAAAAGACAGCAAAATCCTTTAGGTAATAAAAACTAGACTAAATATTAGGGGCCACAATATTACAACTTACAGGGGACACCAGTTGGTCAGCCCATTTAACCAATATTAATTATGCTATGCTATGCTGTGCGATCTATGACAGCGATGTGTGTCCCCTGTAATACAGTACTCTTAAATATTCATCTTTTGCAGGATAACTGCTTTATATTCTTTTTTTTTCTGTGAAATGCCTTGTGAATTTACATAGAGTGCAGTATTTTGTAATAAGTCCTTGAGCCCTGATTACCATGTCCCTACATGCTCTTTATATTAAGTGCCATACTTTTCCTAGCTTTGAAATGTATTTATAATGTATTTTATTTTCTGTTTAAATAACCGTGTCTCGAATCTCACTGGTAATGTCGTTTTTTTCTATGCTGCTAATATCTTCCACCTGTTCAAACGTGCTTCTTATATTGCTCAATTCATTATATCAGTTCATTAAAAGTGTACTCTACTGATTTTTTTTAATAACTGCCAAAATACTTTCTAGACACCTCTTCAGACTTAATGTTGTATTGGTAGCACTCTTTAAAAAAAAAAATCTGTAATGCGTAGGTTACAGGGTTTGGGTCTACATCTCATCCAGTGGCACTAATTAGTAGTTAGTCCTTGAACATTACACAAAATCAACCTCATGTTAAAACTTGTGTCCGCATTATTACTAGCAACAGGCTCTCCTTTCGTGTGGTCACCAAAACTGCAAGAAATTCACTCTCTCTAATGTTGATAGCCAGATTTTTTATACTCTTGAGAAAATTCACTGCTCAGGCAGGTTGATCGAACTCACAGCCATTGCTGTGAAAGGCGTACACACTACAGAATGAACCAGTATGGCATTACATCGATACAGCGATCGTAAAGTATGATTTATATAGGGTGGTCTAAAGGTTTTAGCCCGGTAGTTGTGCTAAATTGACAGATTTATCATCTTGATCCTAGATAGGTATATATGGCTGGGGGCATAAAGTATGATTTACTAATCAGTTAGGGTTAGTGTTGCATATATATGTACTCAAATATTAACTCAAGTTTATTCAAACTGGGAATGTGTAATTATAATGGAATGAGTTGGTGTGTGATTAATACATTTCAATTTGCCTCCCATAATTACTCCTTAAAACATGATAGGAATGTTGGATAATTGCATAGCATTGTTAAATTACAGCCATCACAACTTAATAAACAGCTGTGAATATATATCAAGGAACCCATTAAAAATATTATTACTAAGATTCAGTGTCACTGGTGCTCCTAGGGTCTATGTCCCCCAGGGTACTGCCGGAACGTACCCTGGTAACTATCTGATATGGTTAGGGTTAGGGAGTAGGCGTAGGCGACTCCCTAGACTCGTTAGTGTAGCAGGCGAGGTACGGTCCGGCATATTAGATAGTACCAGCAGAGCATATAAATCACGTTGTCCAGATTTATATGCTCTGGTACCAGGGTTAGGGTTAGGGTCCGGCAGTACCCTGGGGGACATAGACCCTCTCAGCGTCACTGGTACCATTGCAACTGATTGCTGTTTTGTATGAATGCAATGATTTACACCTGCTGAGTTAATAAGAATTAAGACCGAGAATGCAAATGAACTGGTAGTGATAACTGAAATTATATTTTGAACACTGCAAGTGTATATATTCTATTTTAGAAGCAAATAGAAGCAATGCAAGGTGGAGCCA
Organism: Priapulus caudatus; assembly: GCF_000485595.1. Classification (NCBI taxonomy): domain Eukaryota; kingdom Metazoa; phylum Priapulida; class Priapulimorpha; order Priapulimorphida; family Priapulidae; genus Priapulus; species Priapulus caudatus. Next base: position 234,834 of record NW_014577363.1, read on the forward strand.
ACACTGCATGTAATAATCAGTTTGTGTCCCAGAATACATGCAGTGGCCAGTGAGAGCATTGTACTCTTTCTAATTATTTCATATTTACTGCCAGCAAAAACAACAGTCATTGTTATAGCAGTTTTTATATATATTTAGGTAAACTATCCGACAGTAATCGGTGCTCTGTGCTCATATTTATTGCCACAATGCAGTTACTAAAGATATGGTCTCGACGCTCGACTTGTTGCTTTGAATCCTAATTTAAATTCACGTCACGCCATGCACATTATGCCGAGTAGTTGTTGCGTGTGGTGATCGTCAATTTCTAAAGTGGGCGTTTTGCTGCCTCATAAAATTTAAACGTGTTCCTTACTCCCTTCTATTTGTAAGATAAATACTTCACAGAATAAGCAAGTTCTGACATTTTGCTATTATCGCATAGTAGAGCTGAGAGGGTCTATGTCCCCCGGGGTACTGCCGAAACGTACCCTGGGTACGGTCCGGTATACCCTGGTACTATCTAATATGCCGTACCGTACCTCGCCTACTCCACTAACGAGTCTAGGGAGTCGCCTACGCCTACTCCCTAACCCTAACCCTAATCCTAACCCTAACCATATCAAATAGTGACCAGGGTACGTTCCGGCAGTACCCTGGGGCAGTGAAAAAAATACACGGGGGCTCGGGGCGATTAAGCCCCCGAAATGCCAAAAAGAGCCCCGGAAATGCCAAAAAGAGCCCCGGAAATGCCAAAAAGAGCCCCCGTAAATTTGCATCGAGTTCAATGCAAACCAAATTTTAGAGTGCTATTTTTATGCACGCGAGCTTGAAAAGTAGCCCCCGAAAAATAAATAATATTTTTTTCCCTGCCCTGGGGGACATAGACCCTATGAGCCATAGTAGACTAGTTTCATGGTTGGGCGCATTGGCATCACATGCCATTAATGTTATGAGCGTTTTATTTATAGATATATACAGTCCCATTGCCCTGAGGCTATTATAAATATTCATGATAAGCGGGAGTACAGGTGCTTTAACAAAGTTGCGCGTGCAAATATTAAAAGTGCAGTACGCAAGTGCAACGTTACAGTGTTGATTTTATCAGACATGCGTCACATTCCCCTCCCACGTAGCCTACCACCTGCCTTCCTTCCTACTGTTGCTCAAGGGGTTGTTGTCGTATCAGGTACTACAGATATGTACCCGAGGTACATATATGTATACACAAAGTGTACCAGACTTGTACTACAGAAGTGTACCCTAACCCTAACCTTAACCCTAACCCTAACTCTAAACATACCTCATATAAAAATATAAACATAATACTAAACAACCTTAAACTACCTCGGGTACATATCTGTAGTACCTGATACGACAATGACCCCATCTGCCCTACTGTTGTGCCATTTGCCTGATTTCTTCTAGTGCCCAGTATTTATGAGACGACGAGACATGTAGTCAAGACTAACACCTGTGGGGATATAACTGTCTATGTGCAAGGAGATCTCACGTGCGTAGGTAATGAACCTCTGCTCGAAGTGTCGTTGGCGCTATGACAACTCTAACAGAGTTCTAAAATTGGACTTCTTCCCAGAACAAAAACACGAAGAGGAAATTTAACCAGACCGTGCGGCTGTTTTTTTACGTTCGTCGCGCAAGGTTGTTGATTTCCTGTAGCAGTTAAATGTGCCATGGAGTTTTTGCAGATTAGTGTGTGTGTGTGTGTGTGGCAGGGGGGGGGGTACACATCTAGTGCCGGAAATAACACGTCTGGGAAGCCTTGGTGTTATTCGTGAACATGTCTCCTAAGTTCTAACGGGTTCATGTTGTTATAATGCCTAGATTAATTTGTGCCGTAGCCACTTTAAAACCGTAATCGGAAGTCGAGTAACACGTACATGTGCATTTGATTATTAGATAGTGTAGAAACATCTTGACTAATCATGTTTGAATCGATCATACAGCCAAGCTGGGGTTTCTTGAGGGTGTCAGTTGAAACAGATGGCCTCATCAATTATCTAGGTGGTTTCTTGTTTATGAGAAATAAAGTGAAAGGGCCAAAAGGGAGAGAGAAAAAAGAAATTAAACAAAATGTCAGTTACTAAATTCGAGCATAAACTGAAATTGTTTCTGATAGGTATCATATTACAACAAAGCATACAGGTGTGCTGCTTGCCAGAAAGTACCTCGGATTCTCAATCGGCCATGTTGATCTCACATTATTTTCATTTCCCTCCACAATACCTCCACATTCAACCAGTCATTCTACCTGTCCATGGTCGTTATTAGCAGGGGGGTAATAATGGCAAATTTGGCATTATTAACCCCCTGTTATTATGGAACATCCCCCAACTTCTTGTGTCAGGCATTGTTGTCATTGTCCTCTCATATGTAGCAGTCAGGCATCAGTCATCATAATATTTAGTGGTCACTCATTGTTGTTATTGTCCTCTCATGTAGCAGTCAGGCATCAGTCATCATAATATTTAGTGGTCACTCATTGTTGTTATTGTCCTCTCATATTTTTAAACGACAATCTTCGCGCTCTCTCGCTTGCAGGTCGGAAACCGGTCATTATGACCGTGCACGACATGGGCTCGAACCACCGCAGCCTCGTGCAATTCACGCAGCATCCCTCGATGGCAGAGATCTCCGGCCGCGTCGTATACGTGCACGTGGACGTGCCTGGCCAGGGCGACGACGAACCAGACCTGCCCGCCAACTACTCGTTCCCCACGATGCACCAGCTCGGCCAGGAGCTCGTCTTTGTGCTCGACCAGCTCAACATCAAATACGTCGTAAGCGTTGTCATGGCGATTTTTCAATCGGGGGGGGGGGGGGTCGCGCGTGGTTCAATGCGAAGGCCAGATGGTTGTTCGCGTGTGACCATGTGTTCTTACATGTTGCCTGTTCCAGGGTCATGGTGTGCATGTTGGTTTGGGCGATGAGGTGTGGGGGGAGGAGGAGTGTTATGATTATGCAGTGAACCTGCTCGAAAAAGAGTTGTTGCCATCTGCGCCCTGGTAGAAAAAAATATTTGGGGCCCAGCTAATTGCATGAAGCTCCAAAGTTTGTGATTCGTGTTCTTGGAAATTGACACTAAATTGGTGCCCTATTATGCATCGTGATGACGAAGATTCAGAGCAAATACTTTGAGGAATGAACTGTAATTCTTTCCCTCGCAGTTCCTAACCATTTTGAGTATAGTTAAAGTAGTTTTCGTGCTTGTGTCCTACAGATGTATCTCAATCTTAGGAAACAGTAAGCAGAATGTGGTACTGCAATCGTAACACTTTAATTACCATAGTGTTTATGGAATGTTATAAAACTAGCAATCCCTTGCATACTGGGCGATCTTCTGGTGAAATTCTGGGGTCCATGACTATTTTTACTCGCCTTGGCCGACTGTCAGCATATGTTAATTTTCTTTAGTGTTATCTGTATACGTAACTTTTTCTTTCTTGCTCTCATGCTTACGTCTACTGACTGTGGGGGGATGGGATGGTGGGAGATATATTGTGTCTCTGTAACTCTCTCATACTCTGGCCTTCTTACTTTGGTTAGAGGCAGCGATGGACAAGTTTATTTTGTAATTCTGTAATGATCTCACGCGTACTTGCATGTTCACGCTGATTGCCAATCACGGTGATGGGCAGCTGCGTTATGGACAAATGTACCTCCTGCTCTCTCTCTTTCTCTCTCTCTCTCTCTCTCTCTCTCTCTCTCTCTCTCTCGCCTCTCTCTCTCTCGCCCTCTTTCTCTTTCTACACCTCTCTCTTTCTCTGTCTATACCCCTCTTTATGTATCTCTCTCTTTCTCTCTCTGTACCCATCTCTCTCTCTCCGTGCCCCCCCCTCTCTCTCTCTCTCTCGCTCTCTCTTTCTCTCTCTGTACCCCACTCTCTTTCTCTCTCTGTACCCTTCTCCCCTCTCTCTTTCTCTCTGTACACCTCTCTCTTTCTCTCTCGGTACCCTTCTCCCCTCTCTCTTTCTCTTTCTCTCCCTGTACCCTTCTCCCCTCTCTCTCTCTCCGTGCCCTCTCTCTCTCTCTCTCTCTCTCTCTCTCTCTCTCTTTCTCTCTTTCTCTCTCTGTACCCCACTCTCTTTCTCTCTCTGTACCCTTCTCCCCTCTCTTTTTCGCTCATTGTACACCTCTCTCTCTCTCTCTCTTTCTGTACCATTCTCTCCTCTCTCTTTCTCTCTGTATGTATCTCTCTCTCTTTCTCTCTCTATTATATCGATTTAATAATAAATTAAAAAATAATCCTAAATATAAACAAACATGAATGATTTTTGTTTCTGTCATT
>NW_014577363.1:239131-244760 GCF_000485595.1 Priapulus caudatus
TCTCTTCTCTCTCTCTCTCTCTCTCTCTCTCTCTCTCTCTCTCTCTCTCTCTCTCTCTCTCTCTCGCTCGCTATATGCCAATGTTTGCATTGAATGACAACACAGGGGGGGGGGGCGGTTAAATGTCATGCATGCGTCCTACCCGTTTGCCTCACATCACTCTCTAAGCTCGGTGTGTCCCTGAATATCACATGTATGCAGCTTGTCAATCAAGCCGCCCGGACGCAAGAATGTGTGCTACACTCAGCAGCATCATAGTGCGGCTGAGAGGGTTTATGTCCCCCAGGGTACTGCCGGAACGTACCCTGGGTACGATCCGGTATACCGGAACGTATCCTGGTAGTGGTACTATCTAATATGCCGGACCGTACCTCGCCTACTCCACTAACGAGTCTAGGGAGTTGCCTACGCCTACCCCCTAACCCTAACCCTAACCATATCAGATAGTTACCAGGGTACGTTCCGGTATATTAGCCCGTACCCAGGGTACGTTCCGGCAGTACCCTGGGGGACATAGACCCTATGAGCCATGGTGCGGGGCCAGGAATCTTACAACGATAATGGCGCAGAAAGCAGTAGCCTGGGCGCCGAACCTAACACTGAATGTGCACGGAACGTGGTGTATTATATACAAAACTGATCCAGTAAACAGGTGCAGCAGTGACTGCGTAGTGCGTACCATATAAATGGTTTTGCCATGCCACGGTTGCGAAGTTTTTCATGTACTATATACCATTACCATACATGTGTGTGTGTGTGGTGGCGGTGTCGTTGTATCTGGGGACCGGTTGTATGCAGGCACATGAACTCACATACACCCATACCCGTACGAGACTGGCGCGATTTACATGGGTGTCGCGCAATCCGGTCTTCTCGGTCAAACCAAGAAGAATTTTGACAGAATGTTCTAGTCATTATCATTTTGAGCGCCAATGGTATTTAACAAAAGGCGTTATATATTTGCTTGAGCGTGTTGAGGACGTGATAGAATACACTACAATTGTAAAAGCAGTAATAGTATCATGATACCTAACGTATACTGGCCCAAGTGTTGTGATATGTATCGTATTGCTGTTACATGGCGACATACAACACTACTTGAAAAACAACATGACACAAGTTTGAACAGTACTTAGCAGTCGATAGCTATGACATTATATTTATTTGAGACTTAGCACTTCATAGAGTGGATCGTAGCAAGAGTAGATAATAACAAGAGTGAGACACCCGATTCCCGCATTTCTAACCAATAAAGAAGCAAGTGTATACGTTCCTGAGCTTATTATGACCACTAATCACTCACCTTCGTGGTACTGATATTCGTTTACATATATTTGCTAGCATATTGCTGTAAATCGTAATCTTGCACGAGCTGAATTCGCACAATTTACCGCTAAAATGGCGCTATTGTGTGACGTGTTAAGACAAATTCTGAAGCTATAGTGGTGCCAATATTTAGCAACGGACTGCTTCCAAATCATTCGTGCCCTCATAGGGTTGAGACTTTGAGAGACAATCAAATTTCGAATTTCAAATTTCGAATTTTGATCTCGTGAGGAACTGCGAGACGCGCTCAGTTATTGTGATCGCAACACAAGAAATTGACATACTATCTTACATAAGTAATAATACAATAATAACAACATTCTCTGTAGTAGTTTCAAACTAGTTTGCAGTAAGTATCACATTACGCACGCGCAGGTAATAAAGTACATTAAACCCATATTGGGGCACAAATGATTTGGAAGCAGTCCGTTGCTAAATATTGGCACCACTATGGCTTCAGAATTTGTCTTAACACGTCACACAATAGCGCCATTTTAGCGGTAAATTGTGCGAATTCAGCTCGTGCAAGATTACGATTTACAGCAATACGCTAGCAAATATATGTAAACGAATATCAGTACCACGAAGGTGAGTGATTAGTGGTCATAATAAGCTAAGGAACGTATACACTTGCTTCTTTATTGTTGGTAAATTTTGATGAGAAATATCGGTTAGAAATGCGGGAATCGGGTGTCTCACTCTTGTTAGATTATACACCTTTGATCGTAGTAGTTGATTTAAGTGGAAGAGGACATATTTGATCAGTAGTGCTTGATATGTCTTATGCTTGATAGAGCAGTGATACAACATAGCGTGGATTACATTTGTTTGACCAGTACTTCATAGGACTCATAATATAAATATTAGATTCATTGAGCAGTGATACTTCACGGAGGATTATATTTGATTGAAAAAGTGACACTTCATAGAAGACATATCACCACATTTCAGCAGTATTATAGGAGGTGGTCAGTTTGAACAGTGGTGCTTGACAAGTTGACAGCATGGATTATATTGGCTTTGTAACTGTTAATTGATTGCACTGTTAATTGATTGCACTGTTAATTGATTGCACTGTTATCTACTGCGAAGGTTGCGCATTCAGAGCGGTGTTTCCTTTCTGCCTCTAGGTGGCACTTGGTGAAGGAGCGGGCGCCAACATTCTCGCAAGGTTTGGGGTGGCTCACCCGAAGCGTTGCCTCGGAGTCTGCCTCATTCACCCGACATCAACAGTAGCCGGAATCATCGAGTTTGTGAAGGACAAGTTTATGGGTACGTAGGTAGGATTACGCGTGTTGGACTTTATTTTCGATCGAGTGTTGCTCCCTGTATTATATACAACAATGGGTGCGGGAATTAATATTAAATCAATATTGTATCGCCGTGAAAAACTGGAATTTACTTTATTATATGTGATCACCTTTTTCGCCGTGATTTAGTGGAGCTAGTGTCTGCCCACGTATCCACCTGAGGTGTGACCAAAGACCCTGTTTGCATATGCCTGTGTACTGGTAATCTGTTTTGCAATTAGAAATTCTAATGAATTCTGGCACATTAGTATACAATGCAGTTGTGCACTTGTACGATTGTCAACAGTCCTGTTTAATATTCGAGCCGGTTACTGACGGTGTTATGTTCAGAGCAAACAAGTTGCTTGGGGGCTTTCCTTTTTCAAGGTGAACCTGTCTACTTTAGTCTGTTTCCTGCACGTGTTATTGCGCACGTAATTAAATCACGAATCACTATAAACTGATTCAGGGCCGTTTAAGTCTGCGTGGGGCAAACAGCCTTAAACCAGTCCAGGTCAACTGGCAGTTAAGTTCGTAGTCTATAAAGATATATATTCATATAAGTCATCATATAGAAATCAGTCTCCTATCAAAAAAATGCTCTGTCTTTACCTATCTGCGTAATTATCCTAGATGATTGACTTGGTGTGTCTAATCACATAGTTTAGTAGTGTGGTATGGTGAGCCTCACTCACACAGGTGGTTTGACGTCAGTGCCTGGGTTCAGCTCAGCTCTGTCACTATCCCAGAAGATCTGATTCACGTTGTTACTGACTCACTTTACTTGTACAGAATTGTTTTTGTATATATATTTTCCCTTCATGTTGTATAGCAATGAATGTTTTGTAGTGTATCACTCTGAAATCTTATTATTTTGACTGCTCAACACTATTGCATCTATCCGATTTTTCTCCAGGAAAAAAAACAGTACATGTATTTGTATTTGAATTACATGCATTAAAGATTTAATAATAATAATAATAATAATAATAATTACGATCAGGTGCGTGGGCTCGTCGTGCGGACTGCTCGTTTAGCTAATTACATACTGTGATGTCTCTTAGGTTGGAAGCTGAGCGCTGGCTGGAACCCATCAGCCGAGGAATACCTCGTCTACCACAAGTTTGGCGAGCAGTTGGCGAAGGCAAGCGCGAACAGTGCGGCGGACAGGGAGGCCATCATACAGGTGACAACACACTCACACACTCAGACTAGGCTCACAGGTGGGTTCATCCATGGGTCAGTTGTAGGGTCACCTGTGGGTCGGCTAGGCTCACAGGTGGGGTCATCTATGGGTCAGTTGTAGGGTCACCTGTGGGTTGGCTAGGCTCACAGGTGGGGGCATCCATGGGTCAGTTGTAGGGTCACCTGTTGGTTGGCTAGGCTCATAGGTGGGGACTTCCATGGGTCAGTTGTAGGGTCACCTGTGGGTTGGCTAGGCTCACAGGTGGGGTCATCCATGGGTCAGTTGTAGGGTCACCTGTGGGTCAGCGAGGGTCACCTGTGGGTCAGCGAGGGTCACCTGTGAGTCAGCGAGGGTCACCTGTGGGTCATCTAAGGTCACCCCGAGGGTCACAGGTTGGGTCATCCATGGGTCGGTTGTAGGGTGGTAGGTAGGGGTTACCTGTGGGTTAGGGGTAGAGTCATTTACAGGTCAGGGGTGGGGTCACCTGTGAGTCGGTTTAGGCGCGTGTCATCTTCGGGGTCATGCTTGATTGATCCTCATTCGCAAATAACCTAATGTGGCGTCGCTTGCTGTACTCTTAGCTGTAGTTGCATGCATGTAGATGTAAAACAATGTCATGTAAATGTATGTGTGGCGATGTTGTGCCCGTTTGCAAATTGACCATGCGTGATTTCCTTTTGGTCAACCCGGTTGCCATGAACTGGAAATGACCAGTGTAGTTTTTGGTTGAACCAATACGGAGCAGAGTATTTATGACGGGAATTGAGAAAGTGTTCACAATGTTTCTCACGTGTTTCTCACGTGTTTCTCACGTGTTTCTCACGTTTCTCACGTGCTGTTTCTCAAGTGTTCACAACCTTTCTCACAATGTTTCCGGTTGGCCGTACCTTGCATGAACAGTCAGTATTCACATATAAAATGTCTAGTTGACAGAATCTTTACTAATCCACCAGAATCTTATCAACTAAACAGGTTTCTGATTATCTATACCTTCACTGGCTGATAAAAGTTTCTCAATAAAAATAATTTTAGTTGCCTGTAGCTCGACTAACCCATCCTGACAAGTGAAATGATTTGCAATGGGCGTTAACATGACTAGCCCATCGAAACATGGCCATTAGAAAGATTTCTGTTGGTTGTAATCCGTCTGACTCTATTAATGTCTGCTGACTAAGGACCTTTTCAGGCGTACTACGCAACACGCAAAATCACAGTGGGCTGTGAAAGAAATAGCAATCGGTAGTGCAGAGATGCCAACCACTACGATTTATCCGTATTTTATACGAATTTCTATTCCTTTGCACCACTACGACCAGTTTGTATCAAACTACGAATTTCACTGTGATCGGAAAAAAAATTATTTTTGGTCCGTCAGTCTAGAATACGCAGGGGAAAAAATACACGGGGGCGGCAGGCGATATCGCTCCCGAAATGCCAAAAAGAGCCCCTGAAAACATGATATCGGGGGCGACCCCAAAAGAAGAAGTCGCCCTGGAAATCGATTGTCCAGGTCGGTCCCGCGCCTTGCCGCTCTCGCTCGGCGTTGCTGCGCTGCGATGCCTAGGCTTCTGCCGCTAGCGGCAGCCGGTTCCACGGCGCGGTAGAATTCATGGTACGGTGGGACTGTCAAGTGTTTACTATTTAAGCATGCATGTGTGTACTGTACTGTATTGCATTCAATCAAGCACGCGCCGCCGCCCGCGCGTATATACGTGTGTGCCTGCGTGTGTGCCTGCGCGAGTGCGTGTGTGCGTGCCGGTGTGCCTGCGGGTGTGCTTGCGTGTGTGCCTGTGTGTGCCGGTGTGCTTGCGTGTGTGCCTGCGCGCGT
>NW_014577363.1:245599-269123 GCF_000485595.1 Priapulus caudatus
GTTGTTAGTCGTAGCAGCGTTCCCGGGTAGGGTGGCGTCGTTGTCGTGAATCATAGCAGCGTTCCCCGGGTAGGGTGGGGTGGGGTCGTTGTCGTGAATCATAGCAGCGTTCCCCGGGGTAGGGTGGGGGTGGGGTCGTTGTCGTGAATCATAGCAGCGTTCCCCGGGGTAGGGTGGGGGGGTGGGGTCGTTGTCGTGAATCATAGCAGCGTTCCCCATTTTTTCCCGCAATTTTTCTGCTGCTGCTGTTGCATGTCTTCCTTTGCTGGTCCGCTTACTGTTGCAGTCCGGGATCGCGGTTCCGTGGGTAGGGAAAGACGCAAGCTAGGGGAGCTGGGGGCCATTTGGTTGCCCCCCGCTGCTATGCGAACAACGACAGCCACTTGTTTCGATGGGAAATGCTCGTCTTTCTCTGGGGATTGTGTGAAGCAGCGTGTGTAAATGTTTCCAAGGACAGAAGCGATATTGCTCCTGATGGTCCTCGGGCGATCGATGAATCATGCTGACGGTGATTAGCATAACTCTACCGGAGGGATGAATATTTGCATAGATGTCGACAGACGAATAGATAGATGCAGATGATTAGATTTATGATGTGAAATGGTGAGACAAATAGACGTATGTGGAATTGCAGAATTGACTAGATGGATGGTAATGTAGACAGTAATAAATATATTTAAAATTGTGCAGTTTGAGAAGATAGATATGAAAATGGACAAAATGAATATATCGATCTGAAACTGTAAAAGTGACAGATAAAGATATAGATCAATAATGATAGTAATCGAATAATGATATGTGCTGTGCTAAATTGTGCTGTGAAGTGGTACTAGATGCAGCCGATAAAAAGACGTTTGTGTGTTTTTCAGAATCGAGGGAGTTGGTGACGTATTGCTAGAGGCTCCGGAGAGGGTTGCCCATGGCTTCCTGTTATTCATTAAGGGATGCGGCATGCTATCCTCGACACCGCTGCCTGGCCAGGAGCGCGCTGGCTCCTTCAGCAACATGAGAGGTCAGTAGAGAATGCCCCAGAGCCATGTGGCAGAAAAATTGATCATGTCGTTAAAGATATCTTAAAGATATCTTAAAGATATCTTAAAGATATCTTAAAGGTCACACTGTTAAAGATAAACTCTGCGTATGGCAGGGGAAAATAAACGATAAGCTTCCATCTTATAGCCAGCTGATATTGCCGAGCTGTTCTTCTCTGCTCTCTGACTTCTTTATATTCTGCTCATTACTCGTAACTTATTTACCTACTTACTCTCCTCTACAGTGAAAAAAATACACGGGGGCTCGGGGCGATTTAGCCCCCGAAATGCCAAAAAGAGCCCCCGTAAATTTGCATAGAGTTCAATGCAAACCAAATTTTAGAGTGCTATTTTCATGCACGCGAGCTTGAAAAGTAGCCCCCGAAAAATAAATTATATTTTTTTCCCTGAGTCCTTCCTCAACCTCCTTCAACGCCTCTCTTGCTCCAACTACTTTCCTTGTCGGTACATTGTATTAGCGATGCAATAGGCGCAGTGCTGTCATTTTACAACCCAGTAGTTTTGTAACCCTTTCTCCAGTACATGAAGTAGATAGTGGCAGAAAAAAAAGAATGACGACCACAGAGGGTCAAAATTGTTTAAAAGGTTTCTCCTAAACAAAGTTAACTAAACAGGTTTTCTCCTTGTATTTTCTAATGAATCGATGTGAGGATGTTGCAGAGCCAGTACTGTACGTGACGATGTGTAGTAGTATAGACAATACCGGATGCAGCGATAATGCTTGCTGCTCCCTGCGGCTCAGGAATACATGATCGACTAACCTTGTCAGTACAGCGATCGGCAGCACTTGAAAGGATTTAGCGACCGCGAGAAATCTCCGCCGACAGGCACTCCCAGCGCGCATCACCGTCGTCGTGGCGACAAAGGGTAACGATGCGTGCTGATTGGCCTGTGTACGTTTCCGCTTGCAGGTCGCACGATGTCGATGGAGGAAGCGGACAAGCCGAGGCGCGCCAGCTCAGCGAGCGACGCTGCTCCCTAGATGCGTTTCACCCTCACACCCTCGGCGATTTACACGCGAAGATGCGGCACAAATGTTCGCGTGTAAGGTCCGTGACGACGACGGAACAACGACGACGATGAGCAATGTTCGTTTGCGCTTTTGGCTCGGGAGCGATTCGCAAGGATTTTTCGCGGGTCCCGTAGCCTAAATTAATGCTGGGATTAGTTACGGTATAGAGGAATAGTAGATTTACAGCAATCGAAGAAGAGTGTTATGTCCTGTCCGGTGTGTTCTCCCTCCCCCACCACACCTTATGAGGTACTTAGTAGGTGATACTGTGGTTTTTATTGATAGTGTACGTCGTCGTGGAACGTTCGTTTGTATGTCGTTAGCGCCACGGACAGTTGTATAGAGGATGGACAATGCGCGGCGGCCCCGGCGGTTTCTGAGCAACCGCAGCAATAACGCTTTACTTCTAGTAGTCCACACGGAGAGCGTCGCATGCGGGCGGTCGTGCCACGATTTTTGTCGATTATCTCTCAAGGATGCCCCCGTTACGTCGAGGTGTGTCGTGGCGTATTAGGGGAACGTACATTCGATGTGAAGTACTTCAGTATCTTATCCACTGCCTTCGGTTCGATGCTGTGAAATCATTTGGCACGCTCGCCCCTGTGTTTTGTAAATGAGACTGTTGAACCGGGTCTGATGTGCGTGCCTGCACGCATCTCACGCACCTTCCTAGCTTGTGATATTGCCCGCGTGTGCCTCTGGATGGCACACGTTACTAGGAAGGGGTGGTTTGAGGGTGTGCAGCATGCATCCCACACTGGCTATGATATACCTGTGAACTCTGCGCGACCTTCATCCAGTGTACACTGCCAGCTTCACAACTCGCGCAGAGGGGTGGCTTGCCCTGCGAAACTGTCCACGAGCGGTGCATTGTGCTTGCCACCCCAAAAAACATAGCAGGGTGGTAATACGTTCTTTCTTTGTAGCTAGCCTCTCGTTGTATCTCGCGGTGTTTTTGTTGGGTGGTGGTGGGTACGGCAGGGGGCTGCCGCGCGCCTCGCGGCGCCACTTGTTTCATCTCGGTTCTACTAGCTGAGCGCGCGATATGAGGATTTCTACCCCTCGAGCACGCAATGCTAAACTAGACCGGTGTCCCTGCCAGGCTTCTTGCTTCGGCTTCTAGTTGATTCTGCACGCACATATATATATATATATATAAATAAAAAAAATGCAAAAGCAGTGAGGGGGGAGGTGTTATTCTCACGTAGAAGGAGGGTAAGCAATGATCGGTTAATGCTCGCGAGTTTAGTATTCGTAGTGCAAGTTAGTAGCGTCGCGGTAGTATAGTAGTTGCAGTCGTACGTTGTTGTCACTCACGGTGAGTAGTAATGCTGTAGGAAAATGCGAAGTTTGGTTAGCACGTCCGCTGATGCCCCACGTTTCTGTTGCTAGCACTAGTGCCATCCAGATCACCCTTGCTTGCGATATTCTGGCTGCTATATCTTGCTGCTATATCTGTTTGCGTCAGGGGTTAATAATGGCAAATTTGTCGTTATTAACCCCTGGTTCGCGTGAGTGCCATATGCATGTGTTTCGCCTTTCGCGTGTATGATATCGCATGTGATCACAAATTTCAAATAAGTGGTTCCAGCTTTTTAGCTGCTTCGATCCACGTCGCATCATTGATCTTTTCTTGCGCGTGTGATCTTTGTTGGCAGTTGTAACGGTGTGAAGGAAGATTTGCCCTAGCCAATATGGCGGTGCAAAGACGAATACGCCCCGACCAATATGGCGGTGCGAAGAAAAAATCTGCCCTGACCAGTATGGCAGTGTGCAAGATCAGGCGTGCGTTGATGTTTGATTTTTTTATCGTTTGATCGTATTTGTTTTCCGAAACAGAGTGAGGGTTTTTCCTGTCGTTGTGCGTGGAGTCTCACATGCACACACATAACCATATTATATACTCGTAGTTCTGGTTATCGGTGGAGGTGTGGGGAATGGGACATGTGGGGTATTCCCGCATCCAAGCCTTCGCAACACGCCGTTATACACGCGCGATCGTGACGTCACCCGTGTCCGTGCACGTTTCAACTATTGCCCGAGTTTTTGTAGTTCCTGTTGTTGTTTTTTTCTCGCGGCAGTGGTCGTGCGCGCATGCGTGTGTGCGGCGCGGGGGTGTTTTCTAGTTGTTGGCGTCGACGCTCGTGTATTTTAGCGGCTCGTCTAGCGCGTGGACAATGTGCGTGGCTGCGGACCTCCACGACAGAAGGAGTAGCTCTTGTGTGCGTGTTTTTCCCTATCCATATCTCAGGTCACTAGTCTGTGAGCATAGTCCATCATGCTAGATGCTCGCGTCTGTAGCAGAGAGCCAGCGAGCGAGCGAGAGAGAGAGAGAGAGATAGCGCGTGAGAGGTGGCACTCGCTAGCAACGGTTCCGTCGTTCACGTCGTGTGAACTTACACAGTTTCGACAACTGCTGGTAATCACTGGGTGAACGTTGCTATTATAGTTACTTGTGATGCGTGTGAGTGTTAGTTACTGTTTATATATCGATGATTGTAATTTTTCATCACACGTTTATAACACTTGGGGCGTGAGATCGAGTGCCCTAACCCTTTCTTACATGTAATCCGTTCTCTAATAGTGTATCACCACTGTAGGAGTTACGTTAGCCTGACTCAGGATTACTACCGTGTACGTTATCCATTGAATTTATCAATAAAAACTGGTGTTCGGTGTAAGAAATGTGTCGACTTATTTGAATTACTGAGTTAGAACGGTAGCACAATATCATATATGTATCATATATTTAGGTAACATCTGGTGGGGTCTGTAACAGCACTTCGTAAGCTTTATATTTCTTAAGCGAACCATATGAATATACACATTGCACTTGAAAAAATTGAATATGAATAGTGTCTTGCACAAGAGTGGTGCGCTCGACCAAAAAAATCAAGATTTTCTCATTTTCATAGAATTGCTAATAAGACATTGTTGCTCTGTGTTCACCTAACCACACTAGATATAGCTCTAAGAAACGCGGTCATGCATCAAAATACATCACGTTAGTTCCCCAGGCTAGTCGAGCTGCGAATGATGTATAAGAATATGCAAAAAGAAAGCATTATGCTAATCTCCACTCTGGGATAAATAAACAATGACGAAGCATATTTGACGACACCATTCGATCCGAATGCATAGGTTTCAACCGTATAATTAATAAGTCCTTGAATTTTATCTTTTGCCCTTCCTTGAAATTCCTTAATTTTTCCTTTTGTCATTGAAAGTCATTGGAAGTAGGTCCAAGTCCTTGAAAAGTTGTTGAAAAAACCATTAACACTTGTGGGAACCATGTACCGAGTACCTAGCAGTAATAATGAACCATATATATAGAATCAACCATCACGAAAAACCAAGAAAATACCAATAATACCTTTTCATTCAATATCTGGTATTCTATCTATTTTTATCTATCTATATCTGATATAGGTTATATTCTCTCGGGAATAAGTGATCCCCCCTCTCCCAAATGGTATCGCCTACGACCTCGTTAGCACGGTGAAAGTTAGCGAGGCAAATGGCTGGTTTTCAGCTTCAACTTTTTCTCCCCCCAAAGCACAAATTATGATTATACGGCTATAATACGCGTTTTTACAGTCACACAAACACACATACACACACACACTAACGGACGCGCACACGCGGGTATGGTCGCACGCACGCGTGCGCGTGTATTATAGGCGTAAATTCACATTTTGTGCCTCGCGGGGTGAAAAAGTTTCAGCTGAAATACGGCCATTTACCTGCAAAAGATTTTACATGCTTGACTGGTCGTGGGCGATACCATTCGCGAGAGGGGAGTAAGGGAATAAGTGATTACGTTTATTCACTGCCTGATTACGTTTATTACTGCCTGAAACAGCAGATGAAAGGTCAGAATAAAGAACCGACAACTGTTTATTATCATTATTAAATCTTTATTGCATGTAATTCAACTACAAATACATGTACTGAATATTGAAATCTGATAAATGTGATAGTGTTGAGCACTTAAAATAATAAAATTTCTGAATGGTACAGTACATTATGTGATACATAGTTCTGTTCGGAGTGATACATCAAGCTTTACATATTGTCACAGGACAGTCACATGAATCTACGTGAATGACAATATGAAACGACTATTGTGTAGGCTACATCGGTATTCGGCGAGCTATAGCGGCGGTTTAATCTGCTGTCGGCACTCGTGTAAAACAACTATTTTTTACCTTATATATGAATCTAAGCTATATATGATGACTCTAAAAAGCTAAAACTTCTTGTCACAGAAGACAGACATGTCCTTGAAATATCATTGAAAAGTCATTGAAAAAATAATTCACACTTTTGTGGGAACCATGTAATATATACCGATAGATGCTGCATCTTGATGGGGGAGATACGATCGACATATGTTACATATGGTCATGGCTTTCGCGTCATCTTCCTTAGAACGTTATTAATTCAATGCAGATCACGTACAAAACCCGATTATACTTGAGTCGAGTATACATTCGCAGTGTACACGAAGAGCGCATCTAGTCACGTACGTAGATTCGATAAATGAGATAAGATGAGATATAACTCTGGGTGATGGGGTTGATCGGCACGTCTTGTCACTTGTCGTCTTGTCTTAGCGCGGCAGCTGTCATGAATGTTCGGTAAAGGTAAAATTTACATGAGAACAGGTAAATGTGGATATGTGTTCGTCCCCGGAGTGCGTTTGCGGTTGTTGTACACGCGCTCACCCCATAATTCGCTAACGCCGCACTGTTATAGCTGCTGTTAACACGATAGAAGTCGTACGCAGCGCCAGGAGGGCCAAATAATGACAATTTGTTATTACTAACCCATGGTAGTACGCATGATTAGGCCTACTAGTATTTCTATGGCCACCACTATCGCGCGCCAGCGTAATGCTGAGCATTGCTGCTGGACGCGCCTCGACCGTCCAACGCCCCCCCCCCCCCAGTTATCGGTTACTGACACTCGATCCTTACTCAGCTATAACGTCCGCCAGTGTAACGTTATCTGTTGTACACACTCCTTGTTTACTTATCATTTTCCAACGCTGATTTTCATAATATAGCTCGCAAGAGTCATTACTTCGTACTAGTTCATTGTTATAGAGATTCATGGCTCGCCCCGCACGTGCACACCGTATATCACGTTCTCTGCATCCTATAGCTACAATTACCACAGGTTCTCTTTCGCTGATTATATATTATTATTGATAATTTCCTGTAGATGCCGTTCAAATATGCTCATCAGTAACACTCCAGTACACCGCACGCCCGCCGCTGTGCACAAACAATAAACATATATAGAGTATAATATAATATTATTTTTATTATTAAAACGTTCCAAGTGCCGGCTAACGCTCCATTAGGAGTGTTCCCAACTTTGATATCATTAATGATGAATGATTGATAATCCTAACCCTAACCTAAATGACATTAAACCACAAACTAATATATGACCATGACCATATATATATATATATATATATGTTGTTATATGACCATTAATGACACTCCTAATGAACACTTGGAAATTGTTGGGGAACAGTTGGGAACACTCCTAATGGAGTATCACCCCAAGTGCCTGTGGCTACACCGACTATAGCTGCTACCGTCGAAATTTGTGTACAGATCGACGCAATTAAGTGGGCTCGGCCATCATGCACGTCTAGACCGTGGTCTTCAACTATAGATCCTCAACCCATCTGTTCTACATTCCAGAAATCTGAGCAAGAGCGTTTGTAAGACTGAGCGAGCGAGAGAGAAGCGAAGCGAAGCGAAGCGCTTGTCGTAAGATTATAAGACCCCGCAGGCTGTGTATGCAGTACTCAGCCGCGTATATATATATATATATATATTTCACGTGTGTTGAATGAGCTATGAATCCGTCACGCATGCTCCCGTCGAGGATTTACACAAACAACCGCCGCGTGCGATATATCATAAGACGGCAATAGCGGGGCTGGGCCGCGGATAAGAGTGGAGAAATGTAATCCATGCCAATGTCTTTAGTAAGACTATAAAATCCCAATGAACTTTATACGACACTCTCCGTATCCACACGTAGCAACATGTTGGGTCGCAGGTGTGATGTATAGTGCTGTGTGTGCAGTATTATGATGCACGCGTCTACAGGGCGGACTTCTTACGTGCTGAACAAAACGCACATGTTTTCCTCCGTCAGCCGCTAATAAAAACGCGCCCCTCGATCTGTATGCACTGCAAGTGTAAGAGCTTGCGGCAGGCTGGCTATAGTACACGAGCAGCAGCAGCAGTACGTGTTTATCCTGCGTAGTTACCACCCTGTACAGCGTACCACAGACCGCGCTCTGTAGATCGCTTTACAGTCGGTTTCCATGATTGACGGATGTTCCCTGCCATTTGTACCCGAATCCAACGTAAACTGTGTATCCGTTTTGTATGTTAGCGTTAGCGAATACTGGCTGATAATTGTGTATATAGAGATTATGGATAAAATCGATCGTGGCGACTCGAGGCACTGCTGGCTGGGACAGGCGTAGCTCTAGTACTATAGCCCGCGTGCATTGACTGCCGCAGGCCTGCGGCAGTCAATGCACGCGGGCTATAGTACTAGAGCTAGGTCAGGCGATGAATATCCATGCATCCCTGTATGCGTGCCTGATGGATGGCCAGCACCATGTCAGAACTTCGCTCAGCAGATTTGAACCTAGGCGTCTGCTGTGCGCCCTAGCTAGGCTCATAGGTACGTCTATGTCCCCCAGGGTATACTGCCGGAACGTACCCTGGGTACGGTCCGGTATACCGCAACGTACCCTGGTCACTATTTGATATGGTTAGGGTTCGGGTTAGGGAGTAGGCGTAGGCAAATCCATAGACTCGTTAGTCGAGTAGGCGAGGTACGGTCCGGCATATAATATAGTACCAGGGTACGTTCCGGCAGTACCCCGGGGGACATAGACCCTCTCAGCCCTAGCTAGTGCTAATCCACCTGTCCTATCCCCTACACGATGATGCACCAGTGTCCAGGTTTCAATGCACAATTCCATGTCCTGTTTCCCTGTATGATCGTAGTAATGCATGTTCCTTTACCCTGCCTGTGATGGACAGTGTCCAGCTTTCAATGCATAGTCATGTCCCGCTACCCTGTGATGACAGTGTCAAGCTACAGTATATCCATGTCCAGCTTTCAATTATCATAATGATGGAGGATATGATATCATAGGGGAGTGCTCAGCTTTGTATCATGGTAATATTCAGCCTATGAAGAGCCCTAAGGAGTACTGACATCACCTCGATTTTCAATGGCTAACAGCCTGGAGTACAAATGCGTCACAAAATCACAATCAATAATCAATAATCAAATATAACGGAAAACATTTATTAACAAAAAATACATAAACAACAATCACATTTTTCATAAATAAGGTCAGGCCTTTTTCAGTCATATAAGGTGGTTAGTGACGATCGCTTATGGAGCGAGTAACGAATTAGCAGCAGTTGTCCAGTTCTTCCAGAGGCTCGTAGGCTGGGCACGAACTTGAATCAATTGCCTTACCTAAAGGAAAAGAAAGGAAGGGGAGTGCCCAGCTTTGTACAATGGTTATGGTATGGTATCATGGTAATATACAGCCTATATGAAGAGCCCCAAGAAGTACTGACATGACCTCGATTTTCAGTGGCGAACAGCCAATTATTTAAGCCTGGAGTACAAATGCGTCACAAAATCACAATCAATAATCAATAATCATACATAAACAACAATTTTTCATAAATACTGGCAAACTCATAATGGTTGCTGCATAACAAGTAAATGTATAGTCATATAATATCAAGAGCGTATAAAGAAGCTTATATGCTCTTGATAATATCAGTCATACAAGGTGGTTAGTGACGATCGCTTATGGAGCCAGTAAGGAATTAACAGCAGTTGTCCAGTTCTTCCAGAGGATCGTAGCCCTGGCACGAACTTGAATCAATTGCCTTACCTAAAGAAAAGAAAAGCAGCATTAAAATAAAAATAAAATAAGGAAAATTAAAAAACAGTGTTGAAGGGATACGTATGTATCCGGCTGGGACGTATAATAGCAAGGAAATGTATGTATGTCCATGGCATATATCTAAACAATATGTTACTTGCCTTCAGTCTCAACCTTTAGAATATCGGAGCTCATAGTGATGAACAGGTTTTCGTTGAAGTCTCCATCTACTGCTACGGCAACGAAACTTGCCAGGTCAGGGATCGTGAATACAGAGACCTCCACACATTCTACATAAAGAATATAGAGTTTTGCAATATTTGCAGTGAACACAGCAGAGTGTAAATGGAATATTGTGTTAATTAGAAAACGTTCCATTTGGTTTTCCAAGACTACTCACTGTAGTTGACTCTCAGTGTCATACTATCCAGGAAAAATGCGGAGCCACCTAGCTTATACACAGTGATCGACTGCATGGTCTCCCCGTTCACAGCAAACAGATATCTCCCTCCGTCCATCAGATCCGCCTGGAAAGAGAAGAGTGACTTGGTGTTAAGCGTATTATTGATAATCAATTATCAGAGAGTCATTGCAAAAGCATTGATAAACAAGGTTAAAGTGATTACGTCACCATAAATAGTAAACATAGTACATAGTACACAGTAGTAGACATAGTAGTAGTATAGTATACATTTTGTGCATTATTGCTATTCCGTTTGATGTAGTCAATTTAAGCACTTACCACTTCCAAGTCCACAGCACTGGGAACTTCGAGCGTCTGGCTCAGTACCCAAGGCATCATTGCCGAGCCATCATACCTGAAAACACCAGCCACGTTGTGTACTTACTGTTATACTGAACATCCGATCATATAATATCTGTGTACAAATATCTTTGTACAATATCTTTGTACAATCTTTGTACAATATCTTTGTACAATCTTTGTACAATATCTTTGTACAATCTTTGTACAATATCTAGTATTATCTTTGTACTGAGATCTAGTTGTAGGGCTACATACTGGTATACATCCGTTTGGGCGCTGACTCCGAGCATGCCAGACTGGGCGTTGGCAAGCACAAGCAGAACGTCAGATGTCGATGTCGTCACAAACACTGCGTCCACACATCTGATGGTCGGGAGCAAGTGTTTCTGCAGGTAAAGAATGGACAGTTATTCTCCCGGCTGAGAGCAAACACGATTCGATTCGAACGATTCTAATCAACCTAATATGCTCATCTCACCACTTACGTCAAAAGTGTCGTTTGTGTTGTTCCAGTAGTAGACAATGCTTCGCGTCTGGTAGCCCACGCTCGAGTGATACTGGTTTGCAAATGCGATATGTAGTACTCCATCGATAGATGTTGCATCCACCTGAAGGAAAGTTGCATGCACAAATGAAGATGACAAACACTTGGTGAATCTGCTGATCTACTGAGTCTCTACTACACATGAGAATGGTTGTTTGACATACCCTAACTGCGCCATAGGTTTCAAGATCCCACGTTTCGTTGAACTTTCCAGCATCGTCCGTCATGCAGTATAGTTTAGAAGGAATGACGGTAGTCATATCGATTGGATGAAAGTTATTTGCAACAGCCAAGCACTGCAAAACAAAATTATTGTTTTTATTGTTTGCATAAATCCTTTAAAACTCCTTTTATGACTCCTTTAATTCACACGTTTCTTTACCTGCTTCCCATTCCATGAGAATGCCTTCAGACCAAGAGGTATGGTAGCAGCCAGGCTCTGCCACAGGTCAAATGTTTCTGTGTCGGCATTGTATTTATACACCTGCACGTACGATATGGCAGCATCGCCTGAAAACAAAGTGTAAATAATAATATAATATATTATAATATAATAATAATGTATGTAATAAACCCTAGACAAACGTGCAACAAATGTAGTGGTGCTTGTGACTCGCCTCCAAATGTGCTCTGCTTGGCATAGCAAGGGAGGGAGTCCAGGTATTCCACGCTGAAAGCGACAGCGAGATAGTGATTGCCCTCGAACTCAAAATGATCCATGTGTTCTGCTCCCACAGTTGATAGACTCTGCAGACAAAAGTACACATGTTTTAGGAGCACGTATTACGTAGCACGTGTACCGCACAGCCATTGCACTTATTAAGTCACGAACATCCAGTAATATGCATACTTACACCAAACACGTCAAAGGTGTTGTTGATGGTGTTATACTTCAGAATCTTTGATTCTACACAGGTCTTGCTCTTGACAGCCATTGCGATGTACTGGTCTCCACTCATCACGAACGGTGTGAAAGCGTTAAGGGTTTCTTCATAGCTAGAAAATTCCTTTACGTTTTTGAGCAGCATGGCAGTTTCTGCAATAGAGGTAAATACCGAATACAGGTCATTCAAAATGGCTCTTTAAATGGCTCTTTTACATGACCAGCACAGCGTGTCTTAAATAAACTCACAAGCAACGTCTCACTTGGCAATGCAATCGCTACAGATCCACACACACACAAGCATGCCACACGCGTGCATCTTTTCCTTACCATTCAGAGCTCCGGACATGTCTGTAAGGGCATCGCACTGGTTGTGTAGACTGTCTCTGATGATGGAAATTTTGTAGTCATCTCTGTATAAAGAAGAATCATTGCTGTGTAAACACCAGGAGCATACACTACACAGATATGCGGTTTGAAT
The DNA here is from genome assembly GCF_000485595.1 of Priapulus caudatus. Taxonomy (NCBI): domain Eukaryota; kingdom Metazoa; phylum Priapulida; class Priapulimorpha; order Priapulimorphida; family Priapulidae; genus Priapulus; species Priapulus caudatus. The sequence continues at coordinate 258,295 of NW_014577363.1, forward strand.
GAGTTAAAAATAACTAGTATAACTGCTGTAAAACGATGTGTATATACGTACAGGATCATTTGGACATCACTTGTGATGTCTACACCATTTAGTAGTTCATTCATCTGTGTATTGTTGAATAGTGGTGCGCTGCTGAACGTCACTTCTTCTAGTAATGTCTGCAGAGTGCCGTTCTTGTTGCTTAGCAGGGCCATCTCTCCGACATAAGTTACATTCATGCCATCAACGGTGCCCGCTACCTGTGCATATAAACAAAGGACATCAGTTACATCTAGAAGCTTTGCTTTGCTTTGAATCCTATCAACAATCTTTAATCGTAACAACAAACCTGGAGTTCTGTAGCCGTCACCAGAGTGGAGAATGTATACAAGCCTGTGATATCTTGATCGCCTGACAGCATTAACAAGGTGGCTGCATCTACCATATAACCATCTACGATGTCATCCGCTCTGGAATGAAATGGTACAAATTGAACAACTGAAATGATCATAATCAAGACTTTTACGAGGAGCTTTGTGGGTTATAGGTGCACACTTACTGTATATTATTACTGAATGTGACAGTATCAGCAGTGAAGGTCTTGGCGCCTCCTATGGTCGTATCCACGTTCATATTTACTCCATCATCTTCCCACTGTGACACATCAACACCGTGCACAGTTTTTCCTGCAACCATACCACAGACTTATTTGCTGTCACTTATCTGCATTAATCAATAGAATCATTAGAGATGCATCAATGTTTGTCAATCTAACCATCTTTGACAAACTAACATACCATCGTCAAATGTCACATTTCCTGCCGCATTGAAGCCATCTGTGTGGCTAAATGTTTTCGTGCCAGTGAAGACGTTGTCCGCTCCATGTTGCGCAGTATTGTTGGCCACATCTACCCCATCCACGAGGCCACCTACCACCAGGTCAGCTATAACATACAAGTAACCAGTTGGTGAGTGCAAAACGACCACCAAACAAATGATAGAATACATTATACACAAGATATAATTTCATTAAGCTAATTACCTTCAAGAACTGTGGGACCTGTATACGTATGACTGCCAGTTATGGTTTGATCACCTACAATTCTCATCACAGTCATGTCGAAATCTGTGATGTTCACACCATCCACAAGACCTGCAAAGCAAAATTTATTAAAAGGCACTGTTAACAGGTAGCGTTTGTAGCCATAACCTTTCATAATTTTAGCATCAAGATGACAATATACATCATCTAAAATTAATTACATCATCTAAATATATAATGTAGCTGTGAGATCAATTAGGACTATACCTCCAACACCGAGAGTGCCTAGATTGAGATATCCAGCAACGACATCAGTGAATGTGACGACTCCTTCAATGTTCTGTGATTGAGTCACACTCACGTAGGTGGCATTCAACGTCTCTACTCTCACATCATCGATCAAGCCATTCACTGTAATGTCCTGCACAGATATCATTATATCAGTATAGCAGATATATCACTAAATATTGCAAATCTATATAAAGTTTCTATTATTTCGATTTCACCATGAATTAATCTCGCTCACCCCAGCGTAGTTGGCATTGGACAAGAAATAAAAGCCACTCAGTATCTGATCAACATCTGTCTTTCTCACAACACGGCTGTTCACGTTGACTATGTCCACTGTTCCCAGCAAACTCGTTGTTATCAAGACATCCTGAAAGTCTACTCCACCTGGAAGTTGTATAATAGAAGCTATTTACCTTTAGCATTACCTTCAGCTTACCAGCCAAGATTACCAAGATTTATGGACTTTGTAAACAAATATTTACCTTTAGCATAGATGTTTTACCTTTAGCTAACCATCCAAGATAGGCAAAGATTTATGAACTTCGTAAGCAAATTCATACCAGTGAAGAGTGTATGTGCTAATAATGTGGCGCCCTGTGTTCTAGCCGCATCCTCGTAGAGCTGTGCAATGTTCACTCCATCCACATATCCAGTTACTGTGAGGTTTCCCACGGTCTGATTTGCAGTGAAGGTTTTTAGTCCGGTGATGGTAACCTAGTTGATAAAATGTCGATAAAATTACCACCTTATCACCATGTGAAGGAAGTTAGGAAATACAAGTTAGATAACATTACAGAATACTCACAGCAATTGTTGTATCAACGTTCTCCTCACTCAGGTCAACGGTATCGACAGTTTTAGATGCAACTAGTGTGACATCCGTGGCAGTCAGGTTAAGGAATGTAACTGGACCAATGATGATGGAAGTACCTGAAGAAAACAAGGCAAGGTTCTAATTACTGAATTGTTTAGTTTTGTGCTGATCACTTTTCATCCTGCTATCTTTTTAATATTCTACATGTATATATTGTTTGCATTTACCCATGCGTCTCACAGCCTCCACATTCAAGGTTCGGACATCGACACCATTTATCGTGCCATCAGATGTGACCACGTTGGGAGCGGTGACGTGGTTCTCAAACGTGGTTGCTCCACTTACAGTCTGCTCTCTGCCTTGCTGCACAACCAGACTATCCCAATCCGTGATGTATTCACCGTCGACAAGACCTGAGACAGTACAGAAACTTGCTATTAATACGTAATAATGGTGGTCATGTACGATACACTAAGTGAAATACAAGTATTAATACGACCACCGCTGGTGGGCGATGTTATGAGTGGTGCGAAAGAAATTTGGGGGGCCTATCAGAAATTTGGCTAATTAAGATGCATTCTGGAATCCTCACTTTCGTGCACAACATTTCTGTTTCCAGCTATAAAAAAATAGTCTAGCAATTCAACCGGGGTGGTCGCTCAAAGGTTATGCCTTACTATCACATATTATCACATATAGCTAGTACTGTTCACATATCACATAGTGCTACAAGCTAGCATGTTGTACTTACCCGTGGAAGTCCAGGATACGATGGTTGTTTCTCCGTTTAAGGTTTTCTCACCAGTGATCGTCGAATCCTGATTCTTAAGTACTGCATCTGCTTCCAGCACAACTAGGTCTACTCCGTCAACTAGATTGCATGTGACGGCACCACTGAACAGCACATTTTGCGCAATAACCTTTGCTCCAGTCACAATTTGCGTGGTACCAGCTGTGAAAACCAGAAGGTATTTGCACCAGGCGTTAGTGCTTCAAGTATGACATATTAAAGGTACGAAAACATACATGCTTCCAAAGGAATTTGCACCATGTGTGAGTACTGCAAGTATGAAACCAATCATGAAACCATTCATGCTTACCGATGGGCGGAACCGGGTATAACGTGTCAGTTTTCAAGGTCATTGGGTCCTCTCCGTTTAGCAGACCACCGAGAGTCAATGTGCTGACGGTCAAGCCTGCTTCTGCAACCATGTCGTTGAAGACGAATGCACTTGCGATGAACTCGTTTGTGGATAGCTGCACCACGTGTGCTGGCACGGTCAAGGCGTTGACCGCACCAGTGACCGTCAAGTTGCCGAATGTGGTACTCTCTGTGAATGTCTTTTTTCCCATAACAACCTGGAGTGAGAAATGAATTTAATGAAACTATCCATTCTTAATGTGGTATTACTGTATCATCAAAAAGTAATTTCAAAACATAATTACAGAAGACAAATGGGTGCATTTACCATTGCTGTGTCCTTTAGAAGTGAATCTGCGACGAATTGTGACAGATCTATGTCACCGACAGTTCCAGTAACCCTGAGATTGTTGTTGAGCCAGATACCATTAGTGAAGTCCTTCAGGCCGGACACTTGGGTATTATAGAGTGGTTCAGTTCTCAAGAAGCTTTGGGGCACACTAACACCATTCACGTCTCCTGTCACTTGAAGGTTTCCAGCCAACTGTCAAGTATTGTATCAACGTTATTTCAACGATTATATCAATGTTATTTCCATTGCCTCATCAGATTAATTACCAGGTTAAAGCAAAATAACTCCGTCTCGACTTTTACAATGTACTTACCGTCAGCATGTCTTGAGTAAATGTGAGTGCAACACTGATGCTGGTCGAACTTAGAGAAATGGAGGTACTCGACCACAATGACAGGCTAACACCATCAACCTTGCCACCAACAGTGATTGGGGAACTGAATGTCACATTACTAAAGGTCTTCACTCCTGTATAAAACAACAAAATCGTTATGTCAGCTCATGCTTGCCTATAGATCTTGAGCAGTATCAAACAGTATCAGTTCATGATAAAAAGTATCTACAATCCCGTATCAACATCACCGCTGCCATTGCCCCTGTGTATACATACCTGTAACTATCTGATTGCCGGTTGTTTTAAGAGCAGAGCTGCTCATTTGTTGAAGATTTATATCATTGACAGTTCCTGCTGTCGAGCTGCCAATATGAAGGTCACTAGAGAATGTCTTGCTTCCAGAAACTGACTGAGCTTCACCGGACAGCAGAAGGTCTGGTTCTACAGGAAAAGGAAAGAAAAACAAAAATATGCAACTGTTGCAGCGTTGAGGAGGCATATCACAATTGTTTCCATATGTTTATTGAAAACGTATACTTACTGTTAGTGTCAAGGATATCGATGCCATCGATCGACTTCCCAGCCACCATGTTAAGCACACCAAATTGCTGGGATGCGTTGAAAGTCTTTGCGCCAGTTATTGTTTGCAGGGTTGAGTTTAACAATACAACGTGTGCTGGATCAAGACCGGCTAGGGTGTAACCACTTGCCAAGGTTAAACCTGAATCCAGGTCGATGTCACTAAAGTCCATAGGCACTGCAAAATACCAAGCAACAGTACTTCAGAAAACCATGCATGCAGTGTCTAAAAATGATGCCAAAATCATTACAGTACTACCATTACCGTATTGACCTTTAATAACAATTTGCTATCTACCAAGACGAAAGCCACCACTGCCGTACCACCATTGCCGTACTGTACCTGTGATACTTTGCTGTCCACCAAGACGAAACGCATTAGAGTCAAGGTCAACGATATCAACTCCATCTATCAGGCCTGGCAGAGGAACCTCAAGATTGGTGAGTGTCGCTGCATTGCTAAACGTTTTATAACCTGGAAAATATGATGGAAATCAACATCTGCACTATTTGTGCAGAACAGTATGAATGATTTTATATAGCTGTACGCTTGCTTACCTGTGATTGTTGAAGGGACATTGTAATACACTGCGTCGGTTATCAAGTCTGTGACGTCCACACCATCAACGGTCCCGTCAACTGTCATTGCAGTAGCAGTTAGGGTGGTGTCAATAAATTCCAGTTCACCTGTATTAAAAGTCCAATGTTAAAGTCGAATGATGTGAATCATACAATCTGTACAATCTATGTTATCCCAAATCACCCATTAACACCAAGTACATAAGAAAAACTAGTGCAAAATTACCAGTAACATCTTGCTCTCCGGAGGTCATCAGAATATCGTTGGAAGAGATCATTCTGCTATCTACAGTTCCATTCACGGTGAGCCCACCTCCTACAATACACGTTACAACATTAAGTTATAAGTATGCTAACAATATTTGGGCAATTTCTAATAAAGATTATACATTATATTGAGCTTACCATAAAATTTTTTTAAATTATCTTACCAAAATCAAGCTCTTCTTGGAATGTTTTATCTGCTGTAATATCTATCACTGAACCATCGATCCATGCGATTCTGTCTTGTGCAATAGTATCCAGTGTTCCAGAGGCAGTAACAGCAGCGTCAAACTGGATATCGCTGAAGTTCATGTCCATGTTGAAGTCCTGCGATCATGAATGCACCAGTGAGTACAGGCATATATATAAACGTAAAATTACATGGATTTCACAGTAAAATGGGAAGTAAAATTAAAAGCAACAACATACCTGCTGTTCAACTCCTGTAGCATACACAGCAATTTCACCAAGACGCTCGATGTCAACATCAGTATTGATGGCTGGGGCATAAATGTCACCTTGCACAGAAACTCCTGCATTCATGGTAACAGCTTGAAACTGTACTGTACCTAAAGAGCAACAAGGAAACGGTTTAAATAGCTTGTTATCCCATTCACAATAACAATTTCAGCATTATATTGACACCATTTTGTAATTTGTAATTACCAGCGACAATCTGTGAGGTCGAATCAGTTCTCAGACTTCTATTCTTGACTGCATCAACTGCTTCACAGTTGCTGTTCTCGGCAATGATGTCATCCATTATGCCAGTGAAGCTATCGAATTCGTCCTCGTTGAAATGCAGTACATCAGATTCTATCACTGGCGAACTTACTATTCCACCTTCGTTGATCACTACGTCGCCTGGAAATAAAATTCGTACATAATTTATATACTAAATGTACACATGAGTTCCCTAAATGTCGATCCAGTCATTATTACAAATTATTTATACAGTTATCACTGACTACGTGTACCTTGAAATGTAAGGCTACCAGTAAAAACTATTGGATCATCAGTGAGCAGTGCAAGATTCGTCGTATTGAGGTCACTCTCCAGATCCTTGTAAGCCATGTCGATAGCATCCCACGTTGTCTGTAGATTACCACATCTGGGTAGAGAATCAAATGCGTATGAATACAACCACTGCCAATTCAGTGAATGAACCCATGTAACTACGACAATTCAACGTAAACTATATAAGGAGGCCTACCTTGTTTGATAGGTGTCGTACATATCCTCGATCGGTGAGGTCCTGTTGAAGCTTAATTTAAAGGTGTGTGACAGACCGCCGCTGTGTGTAGTGTCTCGATACACACCAGCCATGTAAACTTCTGCAGGATCAGCAAACACAGCGATTGGGGCTATGTTAACCAGCTCAGTGTTTGTAGGTGGTATCTCCGACTGAAAATATACAGTATAACGATAACTGTCAGAGTTCTCTCTCTCCGTTAATATAACTAAATGGACAATATCCCATAATTGTACAATAATGGAGAAAAAAATCAGAATTATTAGATCAAAAAATCAGAAAATTAGATAGAATCATGAATAAAAATAATATAAGTCACCTGCTGTGGGGTCAGAGTGAATCTCCATCCATTATATTCGTACAGTCTCAAGCCCTCGATCCGGTCCGCAAAAGCCAGAAGAATAGTGTTAGTGTCAGTTAGCAAAGCTTTAACTTTCACTGCCCTAGTCAAACTGAAGCCTTGGAATGGAATGAACATGTAGTCCACATACTTGTAAACTACTGATGTAGCCGGACTTTCAACTCCGTCTGTAAAGAAAAGTGATAGATACATCTATATGTGTATATACATGTATGTATATATGTATATATGTATACATGTATAATCTATATCTGACAACTTACTAATGATTTCCATCTCATTAGCAACGGCCAGGAAGAATTCCTTCTTCCCATTTATTTCAATGTGGAAGAATTCAATGTCGGAGGCAGCGTAAGTCGGCAGCATCTGAAAGCTGGTGAAATCCTGCTCATGTGGATCATAGACGAAGATCTCAGACTCTATAGCTACGTTTCCTCCATCGTCCACATGATTTGCAACAGCCAAATATTGCTTGTCATAGATTGTGAAAGGTTCAATGTCTCTTGCACCGGAGGTCTTTATCCTATAGGCACTGCTGAATGCAACACCTAAAATGATATAAATAAATATATATATAATACATATATCTATATATATATATATTTAATAACCATTATATATACAGAATTTGTGTTTGAATTACAGACATTTTAGTAACTGTTGTTATAAGAAACACTTGGTATCTATCCACAACATTAGTCAATTGTATCCCGTAGTAACTTGCCTTCCCACCGGTATATGAAGCTGTAAGCTTCGACCTCTAGATCACCATTGATTTCAGCAGCATATGTCGCCACAGCCAGATGTGGCACGTCTTGGAACATGAATGACTGTATCTGTGATGTCTCGACTTGTCGAAGACGCTGCACTACCGACCACTCGCTGTCCACATATGTGTATATCGGTGATCCCGTGGCATCTAAAGATACGATGCACAAGCAATTAATTGTTATGGTTTCATCAGAAAATTGCTGAATTAATTACTGTTACTAACAAAGTAAATTGTTACAGTTTCATGCAAAAATTGCAGAATTAATTGCAGTTATTAACGCAGCAAAATGCAACTTACCATTCTTAGCTACAGCTACATATACTTGGCCTGAGATGTTAAATGGTTCGATGTCATCAGCATTGTTGTGAACGTCGACCAGGACCTTGCTTAGATTGTCCAAGATGCAGCCATGAATAGTGAAGTCTCCCACGTCAACTACACCGTTGGATGAAACAACGTCCACTCCACTCAGCGGCTCAATATCCGTTATGTCAGCGGCGGACATTGTCTCACTAATCTCAATGTTTTGTAGCTGCAGGTAACCTATGATAAAAGTAAACGATGCAGATGGTGTGCGTATGTACGTATATGTATTACTTATGATAATACTCACGGTGATATCACAGGTTCCTTACAAACGTTGCTGTGCTACCAGTGGACTAACCCCCTACTGTAGCATTTACTGTGAAAGCAGCTGCGGGGCCTCAGGGTTACAGAAACGGACTTAACTTAACTTACAAACGTTATATTAAAACTGATAACACTAACCACTGACATCCCTGTACATCGACGACGGAACATCTCTTTTAACTATTTTATGTCCAATTTTTTTATCATCGTCATCGTCGACCTCCTCCAAGTGTCCGATTGCCCTCTTGTGCAGAGAAAGCTGATCATGTAGCATATCATTGACACTCCGTTTGAAGGCATTTATCTGCTTGATTTCTGCATCTATAGAATATTGGGTGCATTAACAATCGATGGAAAACATAAAAATAATATCAATGTAAACTATACCAACGAAACTGTACACTTGGTAGGGAAGGTATGTGCAACGCAGGCTCGTAGCCATGGGGGGTTCGGGGGGTTCGAACGAACCCCCCCCCCCGAGCCCCCTCCCCAAGCCAAAAAATTTTTTTTTTTTTAATTTTTAAGAATTTCACCTCAGGTCGCTCCATTTTAGTGTAAATAATTGCAAATCTCCATCTGCGGGAGGGTGAACAGTGAACACCCCCCCCACACCCTCCCCCGCTCGGTCGGTTGCTCCCTCGCCTGGTGTCGCTTTCGCGCCCAACAGGGCGCATGTACAGGGTGGTCACGGGAGTCCGGACCCCCCCTTGCTCGCGCAGAAAACGCATCTGAGAGGGTCTAATTTTAAAAACAACCCCAGACCCCCCCTTCGCCGTAGCTCGCAACTTTGGGTTACGGATTACACCCACCCTGGTACAAATCCTGTAGACGTCCCTGCCGAGCAAATTGCCAACATTGAAAACGAACCCCCCCCGCCCCCCCCCCCAATATAAAGCTGGCTACGGGCCTGCAACGTGCAATTTGAAATTTGCAATATATGCAACATAATACATACTACATAATACATACTACATGATACATAGTAGTGAATTTTTCCTTATCTTCCAACGACAGCATTCACTTTGTTCCAGTAGGTACTCACGGCAGCTGGACCAATCTCACGAGTGCTATAACCATCACCCAACCACTGCTGTGCTCCTACACTTACCGTATTCTCCCACTGATCTCTTGGCAATGCTGTCAACTCCATCTGCCAGTTGGGCGAGTTTTTCTACGGATACCTCAACTGGGGTAATCTCTGCTTTCATACTGCACCATAGCAGGGCAAATGCCACGAACCTATCAATATAAATCAACACTAGTGACTGCGCGTTAAACGACTTCAAATGGATGTTACCACAACATTTTTTGCATATATTCTACAGCACTTGATGATTTAACACATATTAATCACATACGTTAATTCAATAACAACTCACGACGTCGCCCAGTTTATAACACAGAACGACATTGCAACGTAATCAGAGGTCTTACAATTTACAATAAGTTAGACACTCAACAAATAGAACTACGCTGGGCTGAACATACCTTGCATAAAGCATCGTTGTCTATCAATCCGGTAACGCGGCTATGCGTACGACTTTCTGTGGTTGAAAGCTATACCACCGTTCGATGATATAGGAGCTAGCGTGTAACACCCTGCACGACTTCAGATACCGACTGTGAACGCTTGACAGGTAGCTGGGCGGTTATATACGTACCACCTATATAACCTTGCTTACTACCCGCGTAGGTCTGGCTTCGAATGTTCCACATATAACGGGCTACAAACAACCAACATCGTCACAAGTGACATTGACCTCTGTGAAGTCCTGCCGTTTGTATTGACCTTGTTATTGCAGATTCATTACACCTACTTAATGTATTCGAACCTGATACTGACTCGTCTGGCTTTGCTTCATGTCAGCGTTTGGGTTGGGGTGGGCGCGCACACTGTCTACATTATTGTAGTCAATATTTTGAGCGAATCTTCACATAAGCGTGTGAGGTTTCGGTGGACAATCAACAGGAAGGAACGACCTAAACATAGTTATAACAGGTTAATAGTATCTAACTATTACGCGACGAAACTAACTAAAGCGACCAACTAAAACGCGACATATTATATTTACTTGATTATCTTGACCTATATGAGATTATTTTACAGAAATCAATTTGCCCAGTAATAAAATCTTCGTTCTCAATAAGTTTTAATGACGAAAATCAAATGAAAGTTTGTTCGTGCTTAGTATAATGAATGAATTATTGCAAAATACACACGTACGTGCACGCATACATGCAGTCGTGCGCACGCGTGCTCGCACGCACGTATGCACGCACGCACGTATGTACGCACGCACGCACGCACGTATGCACGCACGTATGCACGCACGTATGCACGCACGCACGCACGTATGCACACACATATGCACGCACGCACGTATGCACGCACGCACGCACGTATGCACGCACGTATGCACGCACGCTGGTACGTATGAA
>NW_014577363.1:269379-274751 GCF_000485595.1 Priapulus caudatus
AACGCACGCACGCACGTATGCACGCACGCTGGTACGTATGCACGCTAGCACGCACGTATGCACGCACGCTGGTACGTATGAACGCACGCACGCACGTATGCACGCACGCTGGTACGTATGAACGCACGCACGCACGTATGCACGCACGCTGGTACGTATGAACGCTCGTACGCACGTATGCACGCACGCTGGTACGTATGAACGCACGCACGCACGTATGCACGCACGCACGCACGTATGCACGCACGCTCGCACGTATGCACGCATTCACGCACGTATGCACGCACGCACGTATGCACGCACGCACACGCGTATGCACGCACACACGTATGCACGCACGCATGCACGTATGCGCGCATGCCTGCCTGCCTGCCCACACATGTACGCACATGTATATATATAGGTCATGATTGTGACAGTTTTGACATAATGCGACAGCCAATTTCTTGTCCTTGGGGTTTCTAGATTTCCCAATCCTAACCCCTATAACACCCTGTTAATACTTCTCATAGGTCACTATATTGACTTTCTACAATGTGATAAAAAAAAGAAGAAAGTTCACTATGCTATCCCTAATGTATTGTGGGGCCCATTCTTACCGGTGACACCCCCCATCATAAGACCTTTTAGGCCTTTTCCACACAAGCCGTATTCCCTAGCACTGTAAAGCCCGGCGCACATTGCCAAACATTTTGCTCAAAAACATTATCGTAGCAATGTTCCATGAAATGTACGACAATGTGCGGTGAAAAAAGTCGCCGAACATTTGTTCCGAACAATGTTTCTGAAGATCGGAAATGTTTGATATCTCGAACATTGTTCGTCGAATGTTCGTCAATGTGCGCTGAATGTCGAACAATTCTAGGAACATTTGTAAAGTAGTAACCAATAGCAGCACGATATGTGGTGACATGACGCCATTCACGCCGATCACGTGACTCTTTACAACACAGCTACTAGATGGCGCCACGAGGTTGTTCGCTGCAAAATGTTCGGCAATGTGCGCTCAGCAATTGTTCACCCGCACATCACCAGACAAAAACATTTGTTCGGGAAAATGTTCGGCAATGTGCGCCAGGCTTAACCGAACAGAAATTCATACAATATATCTAATCGTGACTGTGAGCAACAGCTGCAGTTGCAGATTATTTACCCATGTTGAATTTGAGCTCGGTTGCACTATTTATATCTGTAGGTTTACGAGTCAGATATGCTACTACATGGCTAGGTAGGTTCCAAGCATTCGTGTCAGCATGTAGTCAGGCATAGGGAAGAACAGGCTCAGACCGGTACGGGCGATAGTCAACAGGAAATAGGTACACGATCATGCAAGCTGGAACACAGTCACTGTCAGGTAGGCAAATAAATTCTTGTTGGGTAGGTTTGTGTAAACCAACCTACCTATCCAACTCATCCAACCCACCTACCTATTTAGCTATCATCCGTCAATCTGACTACATGTCCGTTCGTCCATTTGCCTGTCTGTCCGTCTGTCCGTGCAATCATCTGCATATCCATAAATTCATCTACCTATCAACAATACATATTTTAATTATTCAAAGATTACGCAAAATGTTCTAAAAAAAATCTACAACCATTGCATTGTGAAACGTCATGGTACAAGACCCTTTTATTGTGCAATGTAATGAACACATGATTATCAAAAAGTTTGAAAAATAAGCATTTCAAGTGACCATTCCAAAAGAAATATGAGCAGTGTATATTACAAAATAATACAATTAAATATATCCATTTTCAAACGTAATGGGGTTCAGTAACATTTGTTCTCTCTCAAACTATACATGCATGCGCGCATGCAAGAACACACACGTGCGCGCATACACACTTTGGTGCAGATATCTCTACCAAGGTATTGGCGGCAATCACAGTAACACCATGAAACTAGCAATCCCAAACATTCCTGGGTTCGTCATGTCAGGAATTCAGGCAGGTAGAGGTTAGAGGTCAGAATCACAGAGTCTCAGTCGCATCACTTGCAGATGCATTTCTGCAATCTCTAGAGCCGCAGCAATCTTCTCGCCACCGGTCTCCAATTGTAGCTGTAAAGGCAAACAGCCACCCTGTGATTGATTGTGAATGTACCTATTCCAAATTAATGTTCATGTAAGCAGGGGCAAAAAATTCCAATTGGCCATAATCCAGTATATATTCTACACTAAATTAAATTACAGACACCCATCATTGTTATATATATATATAGAGAGAGAGAGAGAGAGAGATACACTGAGAGAAGAAGAGACAGAGACAGAGACCAGAGACCAGAGACAGGGACAGGAGACACAACATTGAGACAGCAGACCAGAGACAGAGACAGAGACACTGAGACAGCGACAGGAGACAGAGACAAGAGACGAGAGACAGCATGACGAGCAGAGACAGCGACAGAGACAGAGACATGATACAGAGAGCGAGAAGAGAGAGAAGAGAGAGAGAGAAGAGAAGAAGAGAGAGAAAGAGAGAAAGAGAGAGAGAGAAGAGAGAGAGAGAGAGAGAGAGAGAGAGAGAGAGAGAGAAGAGAGGGGCGAGAGAGTAGAGAGAGGAGATAGAAGAAGAGAAAAGGAAGAGAGAAATTGAGAAAAGGAAGAGAGAGAGAAAGATAGAACAGAGAAAGAGAGAGAGAGAGAGAGAGAGAGAAGAAAAGAGAGAGTAGAGAGAGAGAAAGAGAGAGAGAGAGAGAAGAGAGAGAGAGAGAGAGATGAGATGAGAGAGAGAGAGAGAGAGAGAGAGAGAGTAGAGAGATAAAGATGAGATAGAGAGGGAGTGATAAAATGAGGAAGACAGACAGCCAACAGACTCAAGCATATATAGGTCATCTTATATATAGTTAATATATGAATATATATATATAGTAATTAATATAGTAGAAGAGAGAGAGAGAGAGAGGAGAGAGAGAGAGAGAGAGAGAGAGAGAGAGAGAGACAGAGAGAGAGAGAGAGAGAAATAATTAGACAGACAGACAGACAGACAGACAGAATGACAGACCGATAGAAAGCCAGACAGACAGATAGATAGATAGGAAAGAGCCATGCAAGTACACATACCTCATGGATGGCGGTCTCATTTCCTTGCAAAGTAAACAGTTCTTTTTCATACAAGAGATCATCCTCCTCTTCCCTGAAAGAATAACATAAATTACATAATATTAATAATAATAATAATTAAAATACATAAATTAGCTCATGTATTTATACCTACAAGGGACTGTATATGCTTGGGTGATAAATATCAATATCAACACATGCAGAAACGCGCACGCATGCACGCACGCACTGACACACACACACATACACAAACACGCGGCACTCGCGCGCGCACGCATGCACGCACACACACACACACACACACATTAACTGTAGTAACGAAAGATACAGCTATAGCACCAACACTACAGTTATGAGCGTGTATGGTAAAATATGTATTCACTATAAATATTAGGATTCTTATGCCACAAACATGGTGCTATTACTCCTAGCACCAAAACTGAGCACTCACCAGCAATGAACACAAAATTTAATACCAGTGGATCTACAGTCCGTTGCTAGGCAGGTTAGAGATATGGAAAATCAACCATTTCCCCTACAATCCCCTCGCACATTCCACCATCTTCTTGCTAACGCTGAGAGGGTCTATGTCCCCCAGGGTACTGCCGGAACGTACCCTGGTCCTATCTAATATGCCGGACCGTACCTCGCCTACTCCACTAACGAGTCTAAGGAGCCGCCTACGCCTACTCCCTAACCCTAACCATATCAGATAGTTACCTCAGGTACATATATGTCACCTACGCCTACGCCTACTCCCTAACCCTAACCATATCAGATAGTTACCAGGGTACGTTCCGATATACCGGCCGAACCGTACCCAGGGTACATTCCGGCAGTACCCTGGGGGACATAGACCCTTGCTAACAGTATTAGGTGTGCGTTTAAAAGTGCCCGGAATGTGCTGCCACCTGGAGGAGTGCAGCTCTATTTCCTTCTGCAGTTGCAGCTCAGCCTCCATCAGACCTGCCTCCCGCTCGCTGTCCCAACTACCCTGCACATCTGCAGCATAGCCTGCATCGTAGCTCTGCAGGACAGCAATTTCGTTGAGCAGGGTACGCAGCCGCACCGCCTCTGGTGTGCGGCGTAGCAGCTCCGCCTGGTGAGGAAACTCTGCGAGGATGCGAGACAGAGCGTCGTCTATCTCGAAGTCACACTCATCTTCTCTTTCCTGAACCATATAAACACACACTCACCCAGGGTTTACTACCCAGCCAAGAGAAAACAAGGGATCAGAGTGTTGCCAACGAATTTCAATTGAATTTCAATCGTTTAAATTGGCCACGTAAACACCTACTTCATTGAAATAGAAATATTGATTGGAAACATAGTAGAATCACCAGCAGAAATTGCCATTTTGGAGAGACATGCAAGAGTGCAGTTAGAAAATAGTGATACTATTGACACAAAATAGATTCATGAATTCGCTTCAAGTGGGAGAGCGTGAGTAAAACGTAAGCCTCGATCGCCATGCATTCAGACATAACAGATATATGGTAACGGCAGAATTAATCATTTCGCAAGGATGCCATGCTGTATAGTGGGGCAGATAACATGCAAATATTTTTCACCTAATCTGCCTCACTAGTATGGTGATACACTCGAAATGCGAGGCTCGAGTAACGTACCTCGGGGCCCAACGGCACTAACTGCGGCATTTGCTGCTCCTGGGAGTCGTTTAGTAGTCCGGCACTAATCGTGCTGCTGCTGCTGATGCTACTGCACTTGCTGGTGTCCGGCTCTGCTGGACCCTCATCGGAGCTCGGCTCTCGACCGCCCGCGCTCTCGCCGAAGAAATCTCTGTATGCGCGGCCGCTGCGGTCATCGCTGTCGTCGTCCTCCAGCTCCTGCTCATGGTACCGCTGACCGATATTGACCACCGACTCTCCGTCCGAATCATCAGCGGCGTCGTCGACGACAACGGGCGGCGAGACCTCCCCCCCGCCGATCGCCTGCCGCGACGCGTCGGCATGCTGGGAGAAGATGCCATCCCACTGCGGCATCACGCCGTAGACGTCGCTCCACGCGTCGTGTCGTAGTAGGACGTTGGGGTGACTCGAGTGCGAGCCACGCACGGGATGCTGTAGACTGGGCGGTAGGGCGAGGCCTTCACATCTCGTCTGAGCCTCCATGCGTGAGAGGAATCTGCCTAGGGGACTATCGGGAACTGATTTAGCCGGCGAGTCTGCTGCCGTGTGGCACTCCTCTGCGATCTGGACTGTTGGTGAGGTCTGGTCGTCACCTGCGATCTGGACTGTTGGTGAGGTCTGGTCGTCACGTGCGATCTGGACTGTTCGTGAGGTCTGGTTG
>NW_014577363.1:275537-276771 GCF_000485595.1 Priapulus caudatus
CTGCTGTGATGTGGACATTATCAGTAGTCTGGATATCTGATGTGATGTGGACATTATCAGTAGTCTGGATATCTGGTGTGATGTGGACATCACCAGTACCCTGGCTGTCTGCTGTGATGTGGACATTACCAGTACCCTGGCTATCTGGTGTGATGTGGACATTATTAATAGTTTGGACATCTTGTGTGGTGCCAACGTCATGAGCAGCCTCGACATACTGTGTGGACAGAACATCACCCATCGCCAAATCACGACTATTGTCCATGCTCCGATGCGTAGTGTGCAGCACTTCCAGATCGGAGAGTAACTTCATCAAGAAGAGTTCTGCTGGTGGTTCCACTGTCCTGTTGGCCTTTGGAGAAAACTCCATACTCGAAGGCCCTCCACATTGTTCCCTGCTGACCTCTGGCAACTTTTCCCCATCGTTATCGGAGTCTTCTGTGAGACTAATATTCACTTTCTCTGTCGTGTTACCTATGATTGCTGCTTCAGTACTTGCTGCCTCAGCAATGCTGCTTGCAGTCGAATCTCCTGCACTGTGGCACGTTCGCTTGTTCACATTTGTCAGCTCACCAGGCTCGGCACTCTCAGATTGCTCACCATCCGCAGACTGAGCGTCGCTTGCTGCAGAAGATTCTGTCTGAATAATCTCCAAGGATTTGACTTCGTTACAAGGTGTCGCAGCAGTATCATTTGAAGTGAGCAAAGATTTGACGGCTGTGAGTGTATCCCCAAGGAATTCAGCTTCATTCTGAGATGGCACTACAATGTCATTTGCAGTGGATGCAGCCTTGGCAGTTGTATGGCAGCGTTCTTCCCTAGGTACCGCTACAGGACTATTTAACTTTGGTAAAGGCTTGGTAACTGATTGCATTTCCGCAGCAGTACTTAGTGATACATGAATATCACTTGGTGCGATATAGGGTTCAGTTCTACTCAGAGGAAGCTGCCCAGAGATGGGCACGGAAGCAGTGGTGCTTGGCATCGTCATGACAACACTCCAGCAACTTGGTGAATGTCTGTGATCATCCTGGCTTGAATTATCAGTTTCGGATATTGCAAGCTGTGCTTCCTTGATGAGTTTTAACATGGTGTCTTTGTTTATCCTCCAAATAAACGGAAAACAAGAATGTTATGCAACACTCAATCATATGACTGTGCGTAAATAGAGCATACCATAACAAGTGCCGCAGAGCGACAGCGCTCATCTAACGTCTACTGCGGTGACTCTGTG
>NW_014577363.1:277309-285572 GCF_000485595.1 Priapulus caudatus
GTTTTGCATAGTTTTCAACTTGTAAATATTTTATCAATATGTGAATAAATATATTCAAACTTTACCTTGTTTTCATCTGAGTCTCCCTTAATCATATGACACCACCAATTTACCTGAAAATCGTATGTGTTCTTCAAAAAAGTTCTTTGAATACGACACGGTTTCACAGTTTTCCCAAACTTTTGCATCTCCGCGGCCAAACTTGATATAGCGGCGGCAGCACCAGGTTGTAACTACGGGACGCTGGGGGCTGTTGTGGATATTAGGTAAGCACAGTAACAGCACTTGTGATCGCTTCCTTATCATCAGGAACACGATGGCAACACAGCTCAAATCAGCTGCTAGCTCGCCGTGAGCACACATTCATTTTTAGCACGCTGGAAACGCAATACACACAATACAATTCGATGCCTAATATCCCCAGCAGCCCCCAGCGATCCACTAATCCAATAACAAAGTTTGGCCGCGGAGATGCAAAAGTTTGGGAAAACTGTGTGAAACCATGTCGTATTCAAAGAACTTTTTTGAAGAACACATACGATTTACAGGTAAATTGGTGGTGTCATATGATTAAGGGAGATTCTTAGACGAAAACAAGGTAAAGTTTGAATATATTTATTCACATATTGATAAAATATTTACAAGTTGAAAACTATGCAAAACGCTGTTAAAACGATGTCATACTCTTCTCTATTATGTACTCTTGATGTTATGTACCTAAGAGGAACACATTACTTTGCAGTATATTGAGATCAGCATGTATGAAACTGCAGTAAGACCAGTAACACAGTTTAAGTAATCCAATTCAAAGCACCGCAGAGGGAAAAGCAAAGTTACAAAAGTATTGACATTCGCTGACTTACTTAAGGAAGTCTGTGGGAGAAGGCATCTCCACTACGGGAAGTGGCAACGGCTTGTGTGCGACTGCCAACAACTCTTTCACGAAGTCCTGCCACTGGGCTGCAGTGCTGCACACCGCTGACCCTGACACAGTAATGAACACAACCCATCCCACACGTATGAATAACAGCATGGTTGCGTGTTGCAACAGTATTGCCCACCAATCAGCTAATGAGGATAACTTAATAATAATATCAGGGTTTAATAATGACAAATTTGTCAACAATTGTTCAACAATAATGACAAATTTGTCAATAATTGTTCAACAATAATGACAAATTTGTCGTTATTAACCCCTGATAATATTTAAGCTATTTATCTATATAACAAAACTCATTGTTTACTAACGTACTAATAACAACCACCTATTAACATTTCACCTGAATGAAAAATGATTCACAGAATGAAGTTCATAGTTAAGAAAGAGTTGCTACTAGTATGACAGTGAGGATCATTATATGTGTAGGGCGTGTGGGCAACTTTACCTTTCTTGTCTCCCATGTAGACTCCCCACGACTTACGTAGCTCCCACAAGATAAGTGCCTCTTCTCCAAGCTCTGCCTCCCAGCTGGTGGAACGACACCGCTCCACTTCTGTTGTCAACTCCACGATGTCTTCTTCTGCAAGGACTATATCGCAGCAAAATATGAAGCGATAAATACAAATGATCAATACCAAGGAAATCCTGACAGTCTCTCTTAAACTTACATCAGCTACATGTATGGCATGCAGCTGCAGCATGATGAGGCATACCCTTTGAGCATCTACTCAATGAGATATCTCGTGGAACGAGATGCTTGACATTTAGAGCTACACAATTCGAGACACTTCTCTTGTTATACGATTTTGTCAGATATTCGCTGCCCCAAAAATGCACTTAAAATAAGGATTACGTTGAAGGATGCACATAAAATAAAGTTTATAGTAAAATAAAATTAATACTTTTAAACGTGAATGACAACATTTCTCCATTGTTACAATGGTGGTTTTATTTTTCTAATAAAATTATTAAGCTGGTAGGATTCGGATAGAGCAGTCAGATACGCAGTCAAGTAATTATTTATTCAAGGCGAGTTACGTACTTGACCGCTCACGTGAAATAGACACGCCCAGTTTGTAACCTCCCATAGTGAGGTGGTTGTAACGTTGGATAGACTTCAATGCAGAGCCCTTGTCGTGGAATGTGACAAACCTGAATCACACCCGAGAGGCAAAGTGGTAAATGTTGCATTGAAAATATAAGAAAGAATGATTGAAGATAGGTGAACCTTGAGGGTGATAGTGTAACTGTAAGTTAAGCTTGTTACATTAAGAGTGTAAGCCAGGAATGAGTTGCTTTACAAAACACAGAAAATGAATAAGAATTTAAATAACAATATATATAATTATCAAGAGCTAATAAATACCTAGAGTGTACAACTGGAAAACGGGAAAATAGTGCTATTTCACGGCAATATTATTCTACTTTGTATGCAGTTCTAGAGTAAGTTCATGGTATTGCGTTAAGCATCATTCTTTGCTCTCTAAAATAAGACCAACCGCTTGTCTCTACGATACTCCTAGGCCTAGATATTTGAGTGATATCATGCCTCCCACAGGCATCATACCACCTCGCATCCACAATATTCCTTAACCTTCTCGCCTTTTGCGGGTCTGGCTATCGTTTTCCGTCGCCGCTTGGAGCGCTGATAATTTATGTCACATGCCCAAATTTGGTACTCTTACTACACCATATAGTAACTGAGCTGCGTTGTAGAGACTTAATTTAGAAAACATTGCCGGCTCCATCATGACGGGCATTAGCCGTGCTAGGAAAGATAATGGGAGATAAGGGCCTAGGTGATGCCCCCGAAAGTCACCGATGATAACCGAAACGCCGTTCATTCATAAAGTTATCGCGGAAAAAACCGAACTCTCACGAAGCGACTTTCTTAACCCGCAAAAGGCGAGAAGGATAGTGAATATTGTGGATGCGAGGCGCCGTGAGGCCTGTGGGAGGGAAAGTTTACGAGCCAATATCTCAGCCTAGGAGTAACGTATTGACAATCGGTTGGTATTGTTTTAGAAAGCAAAGAATTCTGCTTAATGCAATACCATAAAATTATTTTGACTCGCAGGCAAAGTAGAATAATATTGCCGTGAAATAGCACTATTTTCCCGTTTTTCCGTTGTACACTCTAGGTATTTATTAGTTCTTGATAATTAGTGTACAAACAATATATATATATATATATATTGGAGTGAAATCAGTTGACAGCATGATTTGCTATGAAATACACCAGTACATGAGCTAGTTATCTAGTAAATGCATCTATACACCAATGTAACCCATAAATCCTACACATGCACATCATGGAGAAAGATGGCAGGCTAGTATAGGATAGTCATCTAAGAGTGAACCTACCCAAAAACATATTTGTCTGCGCTTGTTCCTGCAATGTTCACAGAATGCACTGGGCCACATTTCCCAAACATTGCCTTTAACTGTGCCTAAAATGCAAACAAAAAACACACGTCTTTAAAGCACATCAAACACGCATGCACACACACACATGCACAAAACACACACCAAACAAATCAAAACAATTGGGCTTGCAGTGTTCGAAATAAGGGCTATCCGTTTGTCCGCACTTGTCCATTTCCACGGAGGACAAGTAGACCTGTCCAGTAGCTTATCCGCTGGACAAGCAGCTTTTTAGAGCAACTTTTTCATCATTTTCTACCATTGCTGGTCAGAAAGTCAGACTCAGGACTCACCATGTATTGTTATTATAAAACTGTGAAGCTTCAACTTTGTTAAGACAAATAATAACTTGTCAAAATAAATAATAATTGTGCTTCTATGTTCTTTCAAGCTTGGTGCCTAATTTGAACTTTTAGAATAAACTGCATTAAAATTACAAAGTAAGATATTGGGTCTAAAATTTAATTTGATTAAAAATGTATTACATAATTACTATATTTCTATGTTATTAATCAGGACAAGCAAAACTTTTGCGGGACAAGCAAAAATATCTTGTAGCTTGTCCGTAAGACAAGCAAAATTTTTTCCCTTATTTCGAACACTGGCCTGGTACCTTCCACATACCGCAGTCATCTGAGGAGGCATTGGTCCTACATACACGGTATATATCCTAGCGGCATAGTTTGAGTCTGTAATGGAAACCTCACATTTACACTATAATCACAAAAATTCTTAATATTTATAACAAACGAATTGCCCAACTGCAACTTCTTTACACATAAAACCAAACCACACGGTGGACAGTGGACACACAACGCTGAACTTTCAGCAGACTACTAAAGTATTTCTCATGTCACTGCATGCCGTAGACAGTTTGCTAAGAGCCTCAAGTTTTCTGCTTTATAAATGTTAAATTCTGCTTTCTTCTGCTTTCTAAATTTCACGAAAAGCTTAGAAAAGCCTTAATTTCTTTTATTTGTATGCAAGAGATGAAAAACCGGTTGAACGCGTTGAATGCGAGCGTTCAGCCGGGCGTATGGGATCACGAGCGAAATACGCTGCCGTGAGACGCACGCCCGCCCGACCCGCGCACACCGCGCGGACCCGGCACCATATTTATCGATCCCAAGCGGCCAGCGTAGAAAATCGCACAGTGTGTCCTAGGCTCCTAGTCCGTTAATTGTTACATCTTTTTTCAAGACTGAGTTTTCCGCTTTCTCCTCCCGTTCCGCGATTTCCGCGGAAAACTTCGGGGACTAAGTTTGCCCCTTATCCTCAACCTTGTCATACCTGCAGCACCAATGACAGCAGCCATTGTATCATGTGCTATCTCCACTCTGATCCTGCTGCTACCGATTCTCCAGTTATGAAGCTCGCGCACCGCCTGGAGAACAGACTCTACACGGGTGAACACTACAAAGCCGAACGTGTATTCATGCCGTGGCAGTGGGGGATCCAAAATTGCGACACGCTCGATGGCACCACAGCCCGCGAACAGGTCATGAAGATCTTTCTGCAGAAGAGAAAATGGACGTGTCCAGTAGCAGCGCACTAAAACAGGTAACAAGCAGCACAGTGCACTGCTGTCGTGGCCTGGCATGTGTCTGGTGTTGCGGCATATTCGCGCCTGTGGTGCATAGTGGAAACTGCTCGTGTATGCCACGAGTCACCTTCAGCGAAACTGATGCAGATATGCACAACCACGTGTTATTCTGATATATTGACAAAATACACACACAAACAAGTTGCGCGAGAGCGACATCGCTCAGTCTAACGTCGTGACTGCGGTGACTCAGAGGCCTGTGGCTGGAGTGTGCGGATTCTAGTAACCCTGTTAGAGTCCCAAATGTGTTCACATACACGCCCAAACGTGGAAGCACAGGCCGCATTGTATTCAGAACCTTCTCAAAGGAATGTCTTGGATCTTATGAAAGTTGCACAGACAGATGACGCGCTACGTGTTCGTGCTCTTCAATGAAAGATGGAAGCTTGCTCATCCGTACTAGTCAGCAACACTATTTGCAAGACAAAAGCGTAAGCACTTATCCATTAACCTACGCAAGCCCTACAGCCTGGCAAATTGCCCACATAGAGACGCTGCCACCGTGTAACCACTGATAACCAGGAAAAACTGACACAAGTATATCACCAACACAATGCACTGGCAGTAGCCACTCGCAGATGGCAATAACGTACATTAACATAGCTGACCAGTACAGATGCCACTAGAAATTATAGGATTTAAGGACATAACTTCTTAACCCAATTTAGCTTTTGAAATTTCACTGTGACATTGTAGCTCAATACATCAGCATGTATGATTTTACTAGCAGAACCCGCAAGTCAAATTCTTTTTAACAGACAGTCAACACAAATCCATGGGTTAACCTCCTCTTGAGGCGTCAAAAAGTTATTGGACACTTGTCTCTTCGATGTCAGCAGAAAAGTATATTTCATGAGTGCCTCCTTCAATAATGACCATAAAATGCATAGGTCACGCTGATAACAACAAAGGTTTTTCAATCGCTCCGTCACGACCCATTCCTCATAAAAATGTCTAAAATCTGCCCTGTGCCATTGACCTGTTGACCTGTAGACTCCATTTCCGACACCGTGATTGCTTTTTCTACCATGATGCTATACACCAACTATCACGAGCTATACGCGAGCTCTTTAGCATTTGTGCACGCATTCCAGCCATTCCTCCTATATACCTAATTAAGATGTGAATGGTTCCCTCTTTTCACACATCTTGACCTTGACCTTGACCCAGCTTTGACATCCAACTCGTTTTGCACGCAGGTCCCCCCCAATGCATGCCGTAATATCCTGACATCGTGAGCCGGTTAAATTGTGCCCAAAACTGTTGACAGCACGAGACGCGCTACGAGACACAGGCGTACGCGACAGGACGAATCATGCGATTCTACAAGCTGCATCTGACTATGTTCAAGAGCTACAAAAAGTAATCAACAATTAATATTTAAAATATAATGTGATGATTACAAGTCCTATACTGATTTAAACTCATAACAATTATCACTAAATAAACATCCCAATCAAGCCATCAAATTTTCTGCTCTCGTCTGTCGTACGATCAATCCTGAATGCCCAAAGATACGCAACGTTGTGTCCTATAACACGTTATAATATCAGCACTCTCCTGAAAAACTTGGTGTGTATGCATGTCTAAAGCTGTTCGTTTGCTACTTGATTTGATAAAGCTATTTACGCTAATTCTGCTCCTTACTTATATAATAGTATTTATTAAGTGTTCTATCTATGTTAGTAATCATATAACTATTAAAGATGCCCCTTCACACGCACATTTTTTGGTGAAAACCATGCTAAAACACCAAACTAACAACTAACACACGGCTTATCATTACTTTAATATACTGCTATGCCCTACTGCTAGAAAGAATTGTCATTCCCCCGATTTTATGTTAGACGAGCTATCCTTTTTTACTTCGGTGTTCCCAAATCCTAAATATCCACTTTTACACCAACATCTCATCACCATGGATATAACCTGGAATGTCTGGACAAGCTGCCACAAAACTGCTGAATCTTTATGCGTCGCATCAGTTAAGACTAGAACTTATTCGGGCTGATTGGAGAAAGTACAGAAGCACTTGTTCATTTCCACTTTCATTAGTCTCTGAAAACGAAATGGCAATGGTAAATATTAAATAGATGTTAACTCATTACCCAATACAAGACATGATTATTGGAAGATAAACTTTCCAATAAATTAGATCAAGTATGTCACCAAACGAGTTTCGATTACCCATTGCAGTCAACAGCTAATAGTTAAATTAATGAACCATCACGGGAATTATTATACAAAATCAGTGCGATAGCGTTCGTTAAGATTACGCTATTATTACGTACATATTCGATTTTGTGGATTATAATTACTATGTAGTTATGAGTATGTATGTAGGTATATTATGATGTTGTTAAAAGGTTTCGTATTGGAAACCTGATTTCACCGGAAAATAGCTTCTATGATCAAACGCGGCTACAAATGTGTAGATAATAAATGGGGAATTTGAACCTAAAAGTTTTCATAGATAGCTAAACCTTATGGATCGAAACAAATATTAGTGACATCGATAATCATACTAGTTAGACCTAATCACCACATCGACATAATACGGTTGTCGTATTGTCCAGGGACCAAGTGGAGGTCTAATGTCGCGACAAAACTTATCTCTTGCGCTAATTGCCTGATCGGACAACAAAGAATTTCCTATTGTGTAAAAAATATCCTAACATCCGTTGTGAGCCAGGCGGCCTATCGCCACGGCATTTCTCACGTATATATTTTAGAATAGTCACACGAAAAAAAACACACTCCGGCCACACCCCGGTTTCGTCGACAGCCTGCTGCTGCGAGCAAGCGATTGCATTGCACAGTACCCGGTGGGATGGGGGCGAATGCAACGATTTTTCAGTCGTTGGCCTGCTCAATTAATGCAATATGTAGCGGCGCGGAGTGGGGGCACCCGCTGGTATAGAGACTGAGAGTCAGAGAGGACCGACATCACAAACTCTTTCACTTGAAGATTGATATCAAAAAAAGCTGCAACGCGGCATACGCGCAAGACAGTATTAACGCCAAAAAACGTGTGCTGTGGCTTCTTGCTTATCCCTGAAATTGCCATAGTATGTTCCTATAGCCCTGCCGGGGACGTAGGCTAAAGTTCTAAAGAGCTATATCGCGAGGTACGCTGGCGCGAGAGGGACATAGACCCTATCACTATACTATCAGCAAATTACAGGACGGACACTCGATATTACGTCATTTAGCCCGACCAGCGCTGTGCCACCGATCTGTCATATACAGCCCCCTGACACCTTCCATACAAAAAACCTATCACCTCTGCAGAGAAG